>NC_056750.1:70407732-70653610 GCF_019279795.1 Protopterus annectens | reverse complement strand
GCAATGACCCGCGTCTGGGTGTGGGTACTGCTGTATTTACCCACGGCAAGAGTGGCCTTAGGTTAAGTGGTGCCCTAGGCAGAAGGACTCCTTGGTGCCACCGCCACATCACCCGCCACCCCCCTCCTGGTCTACCTACACCAAATAAAGGCTGGAAAGGTGCCCCGAGTAGAGCAACGCCCTAGACGGCTGCCTAGTTGGCCTATGCCTAAGGCCGGCTATGTGTGTGGTCCATCGGACTCGGGAACGCGCCACGTCTGCCGTGGGTATGTCCAGCATTACCCACATCTGGCCGTGGTTTATTGCTATGATGTTCCATGTGTACAGTGGTGCCGGTTACCATACATATGCCTTTCTCAAAAGCCAAATTCACACTTCTGAACACTACTGTGGTCTCCTTTAAGGCCCCTGAGCCAGTGGTAAACATTACTCAAACCGCTGAATCACGTACATATGCCTTCCACCAGCACCTACAGGACTGCATGGATCAGGCAATCCCATGCAAAACTGAGACTCTTTGTACCAAAGCCAAGCAGCCAGTGTGGTGGACCCCAGCCATGAACAAGCTCTACAACGACAGGAGGTAGCTACTACAAGATAGAGCGGAATACTTGTAAGGTAAGACACCCTTGCTCATTATATGTGAAGAACTACAAGCTGTCATGACATCATCCAGGGGAAATTCAACAGAGAAATTAACAAGGACTCAACAGACAATCATAAGGCCTTCTTTAGCTATGTTGGACACCTGGGAGGGCACTCCCAGATATGCTCAGACTGGGTTCAGTATGATGTGAAGATGACTGAACCTACACACATTGCCAACATACTGGCTGACAGGTTCGGTGCTAACTTCTCCCCCCCCCACATGGAGAGATATCTATACCAGAGGATTGTAGATCCTGGAACATCTGTAACGCACAGGTAGGAAATGCTCTCTCCAAGGCAGTAAACACAGCATCCATGGGACCAGATGTTGTCCCAGCTGTGTACTCCATGAACCCAATGGGGAATTAAACCCACAGTTAGACAGCTGTTTAATTCTAGCCTCACCTCAGGATACGTACCCAAGTAGTGGCACAAGGCGACTGTAGTCACACTTCACAAGGATGGTGCCTCCACTGACCCTGGTAATTACCATCCCATTAGCTTGACAAGCCTTATCTGCAAAGCCATGGAGAAGGATCATAATGGAACTCATAGATAAAGACATACGGGACCTGCATACTTTGGTCCAACCCAGTTTGGCTTGGTCAAAGGCAGATCATGCCTTTTAAACGTGTTCGACTTTTTAGGATCAGTCACCAAGGCCATTGATGAGGGTAAAGTAGTCCATACAGCCTACCTCAACCTGGCAAAGGCCTTCGACACAATACCCCCCTCAGGTATCATTGATAAACCCGTCGGCTTGAATGTGAATACATACATCGCCAGATGGGTTGCAAACAGGCTAAGTCACAGAACCCACACGGTCATAGTTGCTGGCGCCATGTCATACTCACAGCTGGTCACAGGAGGTGTCCCACGGGGCTCAGTCCTGGGTGCACTGTTTTTCAGCATCTACATTTCCAAAGTACAAGCAAACACAGGGGGGTTATGGCTGACAATGTTTGCAGATGACTGCAAACTGGGTGCCATAGTCGGACACACATCTGCCACAGACATCCTTCAGAAGGGCCTCACAGATGTGGATAACTGGTGCCAGAGACATGGCCTACAGTTAAATGCTGGGAAATGCATAGTCATACCCTTCGGGAAGAACAAGGTTACCCCTAGCTACCATATAGGTGGCAATCCACTGAGCACAGAGGGAGTTACCAGGGATCTGGGGACCCGGGTTGTTGGTAACCGTTCGTTTGACACGTAGTTAGGTAGACCTTCAACATTGCCCAGCTCATCATGAAGGGATTCACATCTAGATCAGGGGAGGTCATTGTCCCCTTGTACTCATCACTCATTAGACCTATGATTGGGTACAATGCCCTGTTCAGAATGTATCTGACCCAACACCTGCAGCAGCTGGAAAGGCCCCAACAGTTCATCGACAAACAGATGCAGGGTCTCAGGAATATGTGTTATGCTGACTGACTGAAAGGATTCCAGCTCTATTCAGTCGCATACCACTTGCCCAGAGGTGACCTGTGCCTGGCATACAAGGCCATGTCAAACCCAGATTTGATGACTATGCTTCACCTAAAGAATCTAGATCCCTCAGATCCACAAGGGCAGGTGACATACACCTTGACACTGTCATTAATAGAACGTGCTGGTGGGACAGAGTCATCACCCAGACACTCACTATGCTGTGGAACAACATCCCAGTACATGTGAGGCCGAGCACCTCGCTGGCCTTGTGTTAGTATTTTGACAAGGATGTCTGAATTGATTTATTTAACTCACCTTCTAAATGAATATTTACTTTACCACATTGTGAATCAATACATTTCATTGATATATTTTACATTAGTCATAATCATAAGGTGTATCTCTATATATTATGGTTCATTTATATTACTAGGTGTCTGTAGTTCTTTTAATATATTGGCACAATCCCTAGAACATATATATGTAGCTTAAACACTCAGACATTTGGAAAACATTATGTTGGTTCTTCTTTCATATATATACATATATTTATATTTTTCTATGAAGAATGTACCTTTTGATGCAATGTCTGATTTACTCACTGTGTGGAATCTGTAACCCAAGTAAAGTGTTTTTGCTTGTTTGCCTTTAAGGCATTTAATTAATACGTAGCACATCTAATTTACTGACCACTTAAGGGATTTAAATGTAGAAGGTTGGACTGCATCGTATGTATTCTGAATAAGTCTGCTTATGAAGCAGACAAAAAGTGCTTCAATAAACTATGGTGACTGCATTTAATTCCTGGTGGGCTCTGAGTGGTCACTGACTGTGTCTACAGTACCTCATGTTTGCTTTGGACTTTCTCAGCTGGTTGTCTGTGTTTCTTGTATGGGGAATGTCAAGTGTAGTCCCTATGTGTATTACCTGTGTAACGCCTTACTGCGGCAGTGTAATTCCACCGGGTTTGCAGTTATGGGTGCCATCTTAGTCATACGCTTGTCCATCCATGAGAATTGCCTACTGGACACTGGTATAGGGCTGTGCACATTTCACACCAGCATTTACCATTCTCCGGTGGATGCTTTGCATTATTAGTGGGGAGTAAGGCAGGTGCTACGCCCACACCCCTACCACGGGGCGGGACAAAGGATTACCTGCCAAACGGCCCTATTTCTACATACCCAGGATCCCTTGAGTGCAACAGTCGACACTACACATCACACATCCTTCATGTGTGCGGGACTGTGATGTGGACGCACCTCTATGGACTCGGTACCCTGGGTATTTCTGTGCATATGTGCTGCATTTCATGGACAGCTATCATCAACATTGAACACGCTATGTGCATATGTGTACCTGTGATGTGGTGACGACAATGAGTTCACGTGGGTGATGCAGGAAGCTAGCAGGCAGTCAATGAATGGAATTTTTGGGTCCTACAATGGACACCACTGTGCATATGTAAAGTGTAGAGCTTGTCGGACTGTGTCCTTGTGGCCAGTGGGTTTGACTGCTGCTGTGTGTTCACCAATCGCGGATGTCTGCTTGACTACCCATAGTGTGTAGTGCTACGGAAACCATGTTTTCCGAGACGGCAACCAAATGTTGTACATCCAATGTTGCAGGTTAACAACTGCTTTAATTAATCCCCAGAGGTCCCGGTTGGGAAGTATCGCCACTTTATTGTCGGAACGACACCTCCAGACTAGGTAAATCACGGGCACTTTAGCCCGGTCTTACCGCCATTTGCAAGTGTGATTAGCAGACACGTGTCAATACATGTATGATAATACATATTGTCATGCCGGTTAATCTATGTTATTTGGACAATGGCTTCTGCTATTGACATCCATTGCTGTGGGTGTTGCCGGTTACCATACACATGGCTTTCTCAAAGGCAGAATTCACAATTCTGAACACTACTGTGGTCTCCTTTAAGGACCCTGAGCCAGTGGTCAACAGTACTGCAGCCACTGCATCACTTACATATGCCACTCGCCGTACCTACAGGACTGCATGGATCAGGCATTCCCTTACCCAACTGTGGTTCATTGTACCAATGCCAAGCATCCAGTGTGGTGTACCCCAGCCATACACAAGCTGTACAGCGAGAGGAGGTGGCTACTACAAGGAGGAGCAGACACCTTGTGAGGTATGACACCCTTGGTCATTATATGTGTAGAGCTACAGGCTGTCATGACATGGTCCAGGGCACGTTCCACAGATATATCTACATGAACCTGGCTGACAATCATACAGCCTTCATTTGCTATGCTGGACACCTGCCAGGTCACTCCCACATATGCTCTGACTGGGTTCATGATGATGTGGAGTTTACTCAACATACACACATTTCCAAAATACGGGCTGACAGGTTCGGTGAGGACATCTACTCACCCTCCCCCCCACATGACGAGATGTCTGTACTGGCGGTTTGTGGTCCCCAAATGTTCTGTGACGCACGAGTGGGACATGCTCTCCAGGGTAGTGAACATAGCATCCATGGGACCAGCTGTTGACCCGACTGTGTACTCCACGATCTCATTGACGGATTACACCCACAGTTAGGACAGCTGTTTCTTTGTAGCCTCACCTCGGGTAATGTACCCGGGTTGTGTCGCACGGCAACTGTGGTTCCACGTCACAGGGCCAATGCCTCCACTGACCCTGGTTATTACTGTCCCATTACCATGAGGAGACCTATCTGCAAAGACATGGGAAGGGATCATACTGCGGCTCGTAGATGAAGGCATAGGGGACCTGCATACTTTGCATCCAACACGGTTTGGCTTGGTCAGGGGCGGTTCATGCGTTTAAAGCATGGTTGACATTTTTGCGACAGTCACCAAGGCCATTAATGGGGGTCTTGCAGTCCATACAGCCTACCTCGACCTAGCAAAGGCCTTCAACACATCACCCCCCTCAGGTATCATTGATAAACCCATCGTCTTGGATGTGAACACGTACATCGCAGGATGGGTTGTAAACTGGCTATGTGACACGGCCCACGTGGTCATAGTTGCTGGCAGCATGTCGGACCTACTGCCTGTCGCAGGCGGTGTCCCACAGGGCTCTTCCCTGGGTCCACTCCTCTTATACATCTACATTTCCACAGTACAGGCACACACAGGGGTGTTATGGGCGACATTGTTTGTAGATGACTGTAAACAGGTGTTATAGTGGGACGGACATCTGACACAGATATCCTTCAAAGGGGCCTCCCAGATATGCATATCTGCTGTCAGGGACATGGCCTACAGCTAAATGCAAGGTAATGCAACATCATACCTGTCGAGGAGTACTAGGACACCCCTGTCCAGCATATGGGTGGCAGTCCACTGAGCGCAGGGGTGATTACCAGGCATCAGGGGACAGCAGTTGTCAGTCACCATTCGTTCAACACACACGCTGTTATCGTGGTCCACTGGGACTTCTACATTGCCCACCTGTTTGTGCAGGGATTCACATGTAGATCAGGGTAGGTCATTGTCTCCTTGTACTCATTACGTGTTACACCTATGATTGAGTACAATGCCCCATTCAGAATGTCTGTGACCCAACACCTGCAGCAGCTGGAAAGGCCCCGACAGTTCATCCACAAACGGATGCAGGGTCTCAGGAATATGTGTTATGCTGACCAACTGAAAGGGTTCCATCCCTATTCCGTCGCATACCACTTGCCCAGAGGTGACCTGTGCCTGGCATCCAAGGCCAGTTCGAACCCGGATTTGATGACTATGCTTCACCTAAAGAATCTAGATCCTCAGAATCACAAGGGCAGGTGACGTACACCTTGGCACTGTCATTAATAGAATGTGCTGGTGGGACACATTCATCACCCAGACACTCACTATGGTGTGGAACAACATCCCAGTACATGTGAGACAGAGCACCTGGCTGGCCTTGTTTTAGTATTTTGACAAGGATGTCTGAATTGCTTTATTCAACTAAACTTGTGAATGAATATTTACATTACCACGTTTGTAATCTTTACATTCCATTGATATATTTTACATTAGTCATACTCATAGTGTTTATCTCTATATATTAGGGTTCATTTAGATTACTAGGTGTCTCTACTTCTATTAATGTATTGGCACAATCCCTAGAACATATATATGTAACGTATACACTCAGACACTTGGTAAACATTATGTTGGGTCTTCTGTCATATTAATACATATAGTATTATTTTCATGAAGACTGTACATGTTGAAGCAATGTCTGATTTACTCACTGTGTGCAATCTGTGACCCGAGTAGACTTTTTAGCTTGTTCGCCTTTAAGGCATTTAATGAATACTTAGCACATCTTATTTACTGGCCAATTACGGGTTTTAAATGTAGTACATTTAACTGCATTGTATGTATTCTGAAGAAGTCTGCTTATGAAGCAGACGAAAAGTGCTGCAATAAACTATGGTGACTGCATTTAATTCCTGGTGGGCTCTGAGTGGTCACCGGCCGTTTCTACAGTACCTCAGTTTTGCTTTGGACCTTCTCATCTGGGTCTCTGTGTTATTTGTATGGGGAATTCCAAGTGTAGTCCCTATGTGTATTACCTGTGTAATGCCTTACTGCGGCTGTGTAATTCCACAGGGTTTGCAGTTACGGGCACATTCTTGTTCATACGCTTGTCCATCCATGTGAATTGCCTACTGGACAGTGGTATAGGGCTGTACACTTTTCACGCCTGCATTTAGCATTCTCCGTGGATGCTTTGCATTATTCGTAGGGAGTAAGGCAGGTACTACGACACATCCTCCCACGGGCGGACAACGGATTATCTGCCACACAACACAGAGCCCCATTTATGCATACCCAAAATCCCATGGCTGCAACCCTCGACAGTACCCATTACACATCCTTCGTGCGTCAGGGTTTGGGATGTGGGGTCACATGTATGGACACGTCGATCTGGGTATTTATGTTCAGATGTCCTGCATTTCATGGACTCTTGTCAGCAACCTTAACACGCTGGTGGTGCATATGTCTAACTGTGCCATAGTCACGGCTATATCATCGTGTGTTGTTCGGACACGCCTGGAGTGGGTTCTGTGACAATGTATTTTTGGGTCCTTCAATGGACACCAATGTGCATATGTCAAGTTAGATGTTGCTTGACTGTGTCCAACTGGCCAGTGCTTTTCGCTGCTGCTGTATGTTCCCCAATCGCGGATGTCTGTTGGACTACCCATTCTACATGGTGCTACATAACCAGGTGTTTAGTACTGTGAACAAATGTCATACATCCAAAGATGCTGGTTAGCAACTGCTTCATATAAACCTCAGACATCCCAATAGGACATATCCGTCACTGTATTTTCAACATAACACCACCGGAACATGTTGGTCACCTATGTATTCATTTAACCATGTTGTCGTCGTAGGTGGGAACGCCATAGTTTACATATCCTACTTGACGTTGTGGGTGTGCCATTAGTATGTGTTCCACAGGTCGCACATCTGTTCCGCTGTATGGTAGCGGGTGCTCCTCATTCTGTTGCTGGCAGATTGAGTGCTGTGTACGCCGGTGTTGGCACGGCGGTCAAACTTTGTATGTGGAATGTCAACTGTAGTCCCTATGTGTATTTCCTGTGTTATCCCTTACCGCGGCTGTGTAATTTCCCCGGGTTTGCAGTTGTCGGTCCCATCTTGGCCACGGTTGTCCATCCATGAGAATTGCCTACTCGACACTACTATAGGGCTGTACACATAACACACCTGCATTTAGCATTCTCCGTGGATGGTTTGCAATATAAGGGGAGAGTAAGTCAGGTGCTACGCACACATCCGTCCCACGGGCGGACAAAGGATTGCCTGTAAACAACACCGAGCCCAGAGTCTACATACCCAGAATCCCTTGACTGCAACAGTCGACAGTACCCATTACACATCCTTCATGTGTGCGGACTGTGATGTGGACGCAGTTCTATGGACCCGTACCCTGGGTATTTCTGTGCATATGTGCTGCTTTTCATGGACAGCTATCATCAACATTAAACACGCTATGTGCATATGTGTACCTGTGACGTGGTGACGACAATGAGTTCACGTAGGTGATGAAATAAGCGGGCACGCTGTCCTTTAAGAAATTTTTGGGTCCTACAATGGACACCACTGTGCATATGTAAAGTGTAGAGCTTGTCGGACTGTGTCCTTGTGGCCAGTGGGTTTCACTGATGCTGTGTGTTCAACAATCGGATGTCTGCTTGACTACCCATACTGTGTAGTGCTACAGGAACCATGTTTTCCGACACCAGAACCCAATGGTGTACATCCAATGTTGCAGGTTAACAACCACTTTAATTAATACCCAGAGGTCACGGTTGGGAGGTATCGCCACTTTATTGTCGGAACAACACCTCCAGACTGTGTACATCACGGGAACTTTAGACCAGTCTTACCGCCCATTTGCAATTGTAATTAGCAGACACGTGTCAATACATGTATGATAAGACATATTGTCATGCAGAAGTTAATCTATGTTATTTGGACATTGGCTTCTGCTATTGGCATCCATTGCTGTGAGTGTTGCCAGTTACCATACACATTGCTTGCTCAGAGGCAGACTTCACAATTCTGCACACTACTGTGGTCTCCTTTAAGGACCCTGAGCCAGTGGTCGACAGTACTGCAGCCACTGCATCAATCACATTTGCCATCTACCAGTACCTACAGGACTGCATGAACCAGGCATTCACTTACCCAACTGTGGTTCATTGTACCAATGCCAAGCATCCAGTGTGGTGTACCCCAGCCATACACAGGCTGTACAACATGAGGAGGTGGCTACTACAAGGTGGAGCAGACACCTTGTGAGGTATGACACCCTTGGTCATCATATGTGTAGAGTTACACACTGTCATGCCATGGTCCAGGGCACATTCCACAGATATACCTACATGGACCTGGCTGACAATCATACCACCTTCAGTTGCTATGCTCGACACCTGGGAGGTCACTCCCACATATGCTCTGACTGGGTTCACAAAGAGGTGGAGTTTACTCAACATACACACATTGCCAACATACGGGCTGACAAGTCCAGTGAGGACATCTACTCACCCTCCCCCACACATGAGGAGATGTCTGTACCAGTGGTTTGTGGTCACCAAATGTTCTGTGACACACGGGTGGGACATGCTCTCTCCAGGGTAGTGGACATAGCATCCATGAGACCAGCTGGTGACCCGACTGTGTACTCCACTATCTCATTGAGGAATTAGACCCACAGTTAGGACAGCTATTTCTTTGTAGCCTCACCTCAGGTAACGTACCCAGGTTGTGTCGCATGGCAACTGTAGTCCCACATCACAGGGCCAATGCCTCCACTGAGCCTGGTTATTACTGTCCCATTACCCTGAGGAGACCTATCTGCAAAGACATGGGGAGGGATCATACTGCAGCTTGTACATGAACGCATAGGGGACATACATACTTTGCATCCAACACGGTTTGTCTTGTTCAGGGGCCGTTCATGCCTTTAAAGCATGGTTGACATTTTCGGGACAGTCACCGAGGCCATTGATGGGGGTCTTGCAGTCCATACAGCCTACCTCGACCTGGCAAAGGCCTTCATCACATTACCCCCCCTCAGGTATCGTTGATAAACCCATTGGCTGGGATGTGAACACGTACATCACAGAATGTGTTGTAAACTGTCTATGTGACACAACCCACATGGTCATAGTTGCTGGCAGCATGTCAGACCTACTGCCTGTCGCAAGTGGTGTCCCATGGGGCCCTTCCCTGGGTCCACTCCTGTCATACATCTACATTTCCACGGTACAGGCACACACAGGGGTGTTATGGGCAACATTGTTTGTAGATGACTGCAAAACAGGTGCCATAGGGGGACGGACATCTGACACAGATATCCTTCGAAGGGGCCTCCCAGATATGCATATCTGCTGTCAGGGACATGGCCTACAGCTAAATGCAAGGTAATGCAACATCATACCTGTCGAGGAGTACTAGGACACCCCTGTCCAGCATATGGGTGGCAGTCCACTGAGTGCAGGGGTGATTACCAGGGATCAGGGGACAGCAGTTGTCGGTCACCATTCGTTCAACACACACGTTGCTATCGTGGTTCTGTGGGACTTCTACATTGCCCACCTGTTTGTGCAGGGATTCACATCTACATCAGGCTAGGTCATTGTCTCCTTGTACCCATTACGTGTTACACCTATGATTTACTACATTGCCCCATTCAGACTGTATCTGACCATACACCTACAGCAGCTGGGAAGGCCTCATAGGTTAATTGTCGCACAGATGCAGGATGACATCATTTTGTGTAATGCTGCCCCACTTGTAGGACCCCTGCCCCATTAAGTCACATACCTGTTGTTTAGTGTTGACCTGTGCCTGACATACGAGGCCATGTCAACCCATATGTCATGTGTATGCTTCACCTACTGTATCTGCATCCCTCAGAACCACAAGGGCAGGTGACATGAACCTTGTCACGGTCATTAATGGGATGTGTTTGAGTGACACATATATCACCCAGACACTCACAATGCTGTGGATCTACATCACAGTACATGTGAGACAGAGATCCTTCCTAGCCTTGTTCATGGGTATGTTGTCCATTGGATGGAGAATTGCAGGTATAGGCCAGGGATTACATCATTATCACTGCTTGACGGAGGTACAGCAATATCATGAGTATTTTATCTGAAGCACAGAAGGTTGGCAAAGTCATCCTAACTATGGTGGAGTGTTATGGCTGAACCTGGGACGATGGCCTACCCTGTACCTATGGACGTATGAACCTATATTCATAGTTTGTCACATTTACACTTGTCTATCCCCTATCCTCTTTCTCCAGTGTATATTTCTGTGGCACATGATTGTCCTCTGTATTACTTGCAGGTATGCTGTCTACAGTGCACATACGTCACAGTTGATGACAGTGTATCTGTGTCCCTAACACTGTGATACTGAGGACTACCACACATCCTTCACAACATTACATGCATATGTCCATTCTATTCTTCTTTGGTCTATGGGGGGGTGTTAAGGCAAACATTACACAAGTCCCTGTTTGTGCATGCTTCATGTTGGTGTCTGACCAGGCTCCGTTGCAGTCGTGTGTTGGACGATAGTGTTTCTGTGTGTTTGCCATGTGTTTTTATTGCTGGTACATCTGTGGGAGGTGTGGTTGGCACATGTTCCTCTTTGCAGGGACACCCATCCTGGGGTTTGTGTCATGCATCTGCACTTGGCATGTGCCATATGTCCTGTACTATTCCCACAGTCGTATGCCTTCATGCACTACTACTGCGTGTTACTGGCTGTTTGTATGTGGTACACATGGACATTGTGATGGTTGGCTTGACCTATTCCCATGCTAGAACATACACATCTGTCAATTACGTTGTTTAAATCAAACTGTAACACTCATTCGTCTTTTCAAAATGACAGTCAATAACACAGGAAGCTGAGATTAACAACGTTTTACTACTGTGCAGCAGGAGGCAAATAACTATGCAGTACAAGTTTAGAGTTTTGTTTTACTCTATACATGTTACAGCTGTATGAGTATTGTGTTTACAATCATCTTTTGCATACATTAATGATGTGGTCAGTCACAGGGCATTTACATCACTATAGTCCACAATATTGTATTCCTACAACAGTGCTAAGGTAATGCTTATTAAATGTTTTCCCATGAGGATAGCACAGCCTTGCCAGCCACATAGTCAATTAGAATGTACTTCGGTAAATTCTGCTCTGTCACGGTTCCAACACTGTTCAGATCCGGTCGTCACTTCATTTCCTACTAGGTTTCTTTGTCTCTCTGGTGAGCAGCTGTACTCTGTGTTAGATAGAGCTCACAAGCCCATCCTCCTCAGTGGAAGGATGACAGATATACCTGTACATACATTTATTATTCTCTAACCGAGCAGATGACTAATGCTGAATGACATACACCTGCTGCACTGGTTACTGCCAGGGTCAGGGTTCAATCACACTGCAGCTACACTACAGGCAATTACATGCATGATAAGCTCTACTGCCATATTGTAAGATAGAATAATATGCATTATACACTATTTGCTTCTAAAGTAGCACGTCATATATATGTTTAAATATGTATTTTGCTAACATTCTCCCTCCTTTGATTGCTTCTGTTCTATCCAGAAACATATACAACATTATTTCATTCACTAGCCTCTTCCTCTCTGGAACGTTTAACTAGGCAAGTAATTTGTTGTACATTTCAAGAAGGATTGCATTTTGTATTGACAAATACCACTACAGGTCTTGATACATAGTCTCGGGTACAGATACGTCGACAGAGTCCCTGACTAATACTTATATGCAAAGTATCCCGCAACAGACACATGCTCCCAATATGAGTAGAACAACACAAATGGCAATCATGATATTCAGTATGACTGAACCCCATCCACCAAATGGTTTGTGGAAATGGTTCGTCAGTGGGTTTGGGCCTGGTTCCGCCATGGATGACACCTGCTGTATTACTTCTAGGTGGGCGTTGATTTTG
This sequence comes from Protopterus annectens, assembly GCF_019279795.1. Classification (NCBI taxonomy): domain Eukaryota; kingdom Metazoa; phylum Chordata; order Ceratodontiformes; family Protopteridae; genus Protopterus; species Protopterus annectens. Next base: position 70,641,001 of record NC_056750.1, on the reverse strand, counting down.
GTCTTTTTATGTGGTACTTGGACACAGCGGTCTTCTTTAATAAGCGCCAAGACGCACTAATTCTCACCGCCAGGGTGCAGTCGTGCGCTATTACCTTTTGTGACACAACAGTTCTCATTGCATCCAGTTCATCAGTCACAAGTTCAAGAGCGGAAAGTCACATTGATCATTCCTCCGACAGGTTTTGACAACTTTCTCTATTCCCTGATTGATTTCACTACTCCACAAGCTGGGAGTGTTCCAGCCCAGGTTATGATGCTGTCACTCAAGTCCATATGAATCGATATTCCTTTATCTCTTGCAGAAGACTGGATTTTCAGAACAGCTTCCATTTCACCCACTGGATTAGTAGGTTTCTCGACTGTGTTCCCAGTTCTTCGAGCTATATGTGTTATAGTTCGCTTCGCACTCCAGAGGCAATTGTGCAGTATGTCATGTGACTGGAGCCAGATAACCCAAATAACAACTGCCGGACCAATTCTCAGGTAACCATTGATATGCTTTTTTCCCACAAACAACATAACAATATTCTACTTTACTACTGATGCGGGTTACCTCTGCATGTAACATCTTCCTGTCTATAACAGAGGACTGTTTATACAATTCAGGATGTTTCTGCACATCCTTCCACGTTGTTCTCATGAAGCTTCAATACAGATAATGAATGGTGCTACAAGTAGTACTGTGATCTTTGGCTGTTATATGACATTTGTAAGACACAGTTATGTTACAAATACTCCCACCAACTTGAACTGTATCATGTTTATGACAACATACAATTACTTTTTGTGTAACAGGTAAGTACAGTGCCACTTTGTCCTGTGATCTCACAGAACCTGTATCAAAGTGTAAATATTCACAAGTCTCAATCTATCCCCAAGGGGACAACATACATCGGAAGTCCTCCATATGATGTAGGTATGGCAGTACAAACACAGCAATTTAAAATGTTCATAGTCTGTACATGCACACGCGCCATGCCTAGGTATGTGTTGAAGTGTGGAAGCCACTCTGTGGCCAGTTCATCACGTATCACTATTTGTATCCATGTAGTTATATGCAGGTAAGGTCCCAGCAAATGTAAAGTAAACACAAACATGGTTAATAGGTGTATAATCATTAGGACAGTAAACCAAATGTCTTTGGGGTTGCTTTGTATTGTTATACAGTCTGGCCCGGGTGATTCAGGCTCTATGGTATATCAGCTACAAGATGTAAATCAGACTTCATATCCTTTACCGGTTTGAAAACTGTGAGGTGAACCCAGGACGACCTCTCTGCAAACTTTACTGCAGTAGGCGTTGCCAACAGTACCTGGTACAGACCTTCACACTTTCCACTTGGCAATTATCTTCTTTGGATAACAGTGACATACACACAGGATACTGGTGTCAGCTATGCGTCCGGCTTCGCTTGCTCTTTATCTGTAAAAGACTTTAACTGCAAAACAGTGTTATTGGTTAACAATCCTCTCATGTCACCTGCTAATGAGCCATCAACCTCCGGCTCTGCAGGCATGACAGCTTTCCACTGTGGCACATGATATGCCATTCCACATACTACTTCGAAGTGGGTGCAACACTTTACATTTGGAACTGTTGTCATGCTCAGCAATGCTAGAGGTAGACAGCAAATGTAACTCGTCTGGGTGTCACCCACCAACCTCCTCTACTTATTTCTCGGGATCCCATTGTACCGCGCCAGCAGTCATGCTGACTGTGGGTTGTACATGCAATTTACATTCATGGAAATACAAAATAATCCCCCAGGTTGCTTGATTGTCTGGTTCACTAAATGTGTTCTATTGTCACTGTAGCTTCTTTACAGTATGCCAGATCTAGGGATACTTTATTTTACTGGCACCTTTGCCACTGCTGCTGCATCCGGATTCATGGTTGGGAATGCTTCTACCCATTTTGATTATATATATTTGTGTAATCACTAAACAGTATTTCTTCCCTTCACATTTATTCAGATGTATGAACTCCATACAAATAGTACGTAACGGTTATGGTGGTGTAGGTAAACTCACTCCCTTCGGTTTAAATGCTCCCTGTGCATGATGTCTACTGCAAATGTGACACGCTGCTCATGATGTTTGTATGTGGTTCCTAATTCCGTATGTTAGGGGTATTCTGCTAACCAACTGTACCATCCCCCCTTTTGAGACATGGCTCTACCCATGGCTTCACAAAGCCGCATATCTGAATACATTAGACGTTAATATTGGCTTTCTCACTGTGGATATGTGCAGTCCGTCTTCAAGGATTGCTCCTCGTCATACCCACGTCGGCTTTTCTGCTTTCGTAGTTGATGTTTGCATTGTTTGTAACATTTCTACATCTAGAATGTCTGAGGATTGTCATTCCTCATTCAAACAGACACTTTCCAACTGTGAGGCTGCTTGTTTTGCAGCTGCATCAGCTCGTGCCTTACCTTTCCTACTGTTATCCTGTTGCTTTCTATGACCTGCACATTTACAATTAGCTACTTTAGTGGGTAACTGAATGGAATCTAATGCATTCAAGATCAATTGCGCATGATTAATCGGTTTACCGGTGGATGTTATCATTCCCCTATTCTTCCACTGCTGCTCATAAACATGCACTGTACAGACAACATACTGACTATCGGTATAAATGTCCACACATCAGTTTTTCGCTAGAGTACAAGCACGTGTTAAAGCTATCTATTCTGCTGCTTGAGCAGACACGTTATGCTGCAGGGGTTGGGCGTCTACAATCTCATTATCAATAACTACTGCATAACCTACTTGATTCGCTCCTGTAGGACTCTGTCTACATGATCCGTACACATAAACTGTCACCTCTGCATCATCTAAGAGTATATCAGTGATATCCTGTCTGTGTGGAGTTATTTCATCCATTTCATATAGGCAACTGTGTGGTGTGCCATACACAGGTGTCGGACGTGACGCTGATAGGTTTAATGTTGTACAACGCTTAATCACCATATGAGGTTGACTCAGGGTATGGTCAAACAAGACAAATGTCTAGCACGGGTCAGGAATGCTATCTTCTCTTGCAGCAGAATGATCGCAACTGCATGAGACATTCTCACAGTGAGAGGGTGGAATAATAACATTAAGGCCGGGGCCTGTACTGCCATGGGTGCTACAACAACTGCCTGTACACAATGTGGCACTGACCATGCCACAGTGTCCAACTGCAATGAGTAGTAAGCTATGGAGCATTGCTTACTTCCATGCTGTTGCATCAAGACTGACGTCATATATCTCCGCTTACAATCTACAGTCTGACAACATGTGTTATGATTATTCGGGAGACCTAATACAGATGTTGAAGCTATCAATCATTTTAGTCTGCAGAAAACTGTTTCTGCTACTGTAATCCAGTGTAGTATATGTTGTGCTGCCATAGGTGTATTAAAGATTAAGGCAGACAATACAGCGGATTCCAAAGCATTGTTTGGTAACCAGCTTTGACAAATGTTAGTCGGCCCAGAAAGGACTTCATTCCCTTCTTGGTAGTTGGCTTGGGTGCTTGTGAAATTGCTACCTTCCTATCGTCATGTAATGTTCTACCCTCCTTGGATACCACATATCCCAGGTACTTGACCTGTATTCTCTGTAGTTGCAATTTATGCTTGCTTAATTTATGTCCCTGTTCTGCTGAATATCTCAATAATGCTATTGTATCTTCCATACATTGCTGCTGGGTAGGGGCCGCAAGCAGAATATCATCCACATAAAGTAGAACTTGACTGGCCCCGGGTGGAGTAAACACTGAAATGTAGCTAGCCATCTCCTGTGGGAATATCATTGTACTTTCACAGTATCCCTGCGATAGCCGGGTATGGCTGTATCTGTTACCCTGAATGTAAATGCAAAGCAATACGGACTATCTGGATGTATAGGTATTGCAAAGGAAGCATAGCTTATATGTACCATGGTAAGATACTTCTGTGGCGTGTTCATAGCATTCAATATTGTGTGTGGGTCTGGCACCATCGGTACCTTTAGGTATTATTACATGATTTACAGCTTGTAAATCCTGTACCATCCGCCATTCCCCCTTTGTTTTCCGATCAGAAGATACAGGGGTATTGCACGGTGAATAGCGATTACTTTGTAGATGGGGAATTCCCTCTGTGACTTTACAGATATCTTCTGGTGTCCACGGTCTATACACTAAGGGGGTTGGGTCCTGGCCTTCCTGTCCTGCATGAGGGTTCGGTACTTCAATTAATTGACAGATATCCTCACTCTGTTCTAGTGACTGTCTTCTTACTCGAGTGTCCCTAGGTATGTTACGAGTTCGGATGTGGTTTCAATAGCTTCTGTTACATTTGGTCGTTGTGATACCTCTGTTGCCACAGGATAACGTGTGGGGACTAGCCTGCCCTCCCGCTTCATATCCTGGATGTGGTATCGGAGGTGGTAGGGGGGTGGGGGGGGCTGTCGCTACTACTGTATTATGATCTTCTCTGTAATGCATGATGCTTTCGCATTTGTAGTGTTCTGTTCCCTTCGGTTCACTACCTCAATCCACCTATGTGCTTGACGGATACCCAATTGTCGCTGTTTTGTCGCCTGCACATCTTAGGGCTGCCACCTTTTCAAATGCACAATGTGGGACATTAGTGTTTGGAACGTGTAATTTGCCAGGTAAAAACATACCCACGGCCAGTACATAGGACAGGAATTCACTTTTGCCAGGAGAGCTACCAATTCTTGTAGCATTTCAGTTGCTTATTCTGTTTATTATGATATTTTGTTGTTCCAGATACAAAATTACTGTTTTATGCTACCATTTGAAAAGATATCTGGGAAATCTTTGTCCTGAGATATCAGGACATTTGCCATTTGTTCGGTTTGTTTGCAGGACACAACTGGCCAAAGAGGGACTGTCCCTCACAGGGTGGGACAGGTGGTTACCCTAGAACATCTGCATCACATTTTCAGAGATTCCAATGTTTCAGTAATGATATTTTGTCTAATATACCATCAGTGTCATATTTATTACCCCATTTTGCAGAATATCTCACATTATGTGCTCTCTGCGATTGCATATACTTCACGTCACCCGTCAAACGCGGATCACATGATCTGTTTGTTCACTAATCTCCCATATCCTCTACACGACTGTTACGCACCCTCTCTCGCACCACGTGGTATCTCCTTCCTGTATCCACTGTAGTGTCTACAATGACTATTTACTCTACTCTGTGTTCCCCTGATCTATGTCCAGATTTAACACTATTTGGATTGGTCTTCGACCTGCTATCACAACTGTTAACAGAAATACAATGTAGTCTGGTCCCTGATCTACAATAGACACAAAGAGGCAAACCCTCCTTACCTGAGCCTCCTGTTTATGACTGCACGCTTTTCTTCTTGGGATCCAGTTTTCCGCTTTTCAGCCACAGATCAGACAGTGGACAGCCTCTTTACACACAACAATTCAGTCGGAGGTCTTTTCATTCAAGAAGAACCATTTAGGCAAATTCTCCTGCGCAGATGTCTAACCACCCATGCACTCTGACCTGTAGCTTACCAAGGGAATTCGCTAAGAAGGACCACAATGTCAAATAAGTTGTTAAAACCAGACTGTAGTAATCAGTAGGCTTTTCTAAGTGACAGTCAATAACACAGGAAGCTCGGGTTCACTACGCTTTTAGTAGTGTACACAGGCAGGCAATATAATATACAGTCCAAGTATGAGAGTTTTGTCTGACTCTATACAGTAAGCAATTTCTTTATATAGTGTTTACAATCAGCTTTTGCCCACCTTACTGACGTGGTCAGTCACAGGGCATTTCCATCACTATGGTCCGCAATAGTCTATACATACGTGGGTGCTGAGGTCGTGCTTCTAAAATGTTTTCCCATGAGAATAACACAGCCTTGCAAGGCACCTGGTCAATTACAGTGTCCTTCTGTGATTGTAGCTGTTTCAAGGACCCTGGACTGTTCCGATACAGTAGTCAGTTCATTTCTTACTACGTTCCTTTGTCTCTCTGGTAAGGAGTTGTACTCTTATCTTCGATAGTGCTCACAAGGCCATCCTCCTCAGGGGAAGGGGTGATGTTATGCATGTACATACATTTATTTTTCTGCAACCCAGCAGATAATTAACGCTGAGAGACATAAGCCTGCTGTACTGGTTACTGCCAGGGTCAGAATTCGATCACACTACAGCTTAGCTTCACCAATTACATGCATGATCATTTCTACTGCCATATTGTACGGTACAATTCAATGCATTATATAGTATTTTGATTCTAAACTGGCACTTCATATGTGTTTCTATATATATTTTTCTAACAACATCCATCCGGCCATATGCATGTTGTTCCGTCCTTTACCTTGACCGTGTGTATTTGGCCGTCCGGCAATGCTACTCTCCACATGTGATGTCCCACCTTCACCTTCTTTGCCTGTAGCACCCTGTTAGGACGTCCTGTTTGGTAGGCATATGTTCCGCTATATGTGTTTGACTTCTCTGCATAGCTAATCATCGATGCGGTGGTTCAACAACCCGACTTGTCCACATGTGTACAGTTATGTGCACCGTGGCGTGTGCAAACCTATATGGTTTGGACGGGTACATACCACATGCGGGATGTACACATTCTGCACACACATTCACATGCAGCCATTTCCATATCTGTACCTTGGGTGGGTTGGTGACATGTGGGTAATGATTTGCCCGCGTGGCACTGCCTAACACATACTTCTTACCACATTTCAGGTATGCACATTGGGTGTAGATGTATAGCTGCACAAGGATGCTAGCTGGTTTGGGTGCACAGGTGTACATGGGTGGGACTTACATGCTACAATGAGGCTATTGTGTATTACATCTGCATGCATGGGTTCTGCTTCTGGATATTACACTTAAACATACGCCATCCTGTGTATGCGACAGACACGTTGCTGGGTGTGGGATATGTTGCTATGCACATGTTTGCCTGTGTTTAGGGTATCTTGGTTCCTTCCTGTTGTTGTGTCGACACAGCTACCCGGCTATGTACTCTCACTACTGCTTGTGACCATTATGGTTGACACCTTTTCCAATGCCCATAGTGGGACATGTTTTGTGGAAACTTCGGATTTTGCAGGACAACACATACCCACGGCAAGTGGAGTTGACAGAACTTCACTTGTTTGCCATACTATACGCTTATTCTGTTAGCATTTGGGTTCCTTATTCAGTTTCTTATGCCATGTATGTGTTTCATATACAAAATATATGTTTTATGCTACTATTACAGGTATATTGTGGGAATATTTTTGGCAGGGAATCTCAGGTCATTTGCCAGTTTTTCGATTTTTGCCGGGACACAACTGTCCAATGAGGGACTGTCCATGGCAAATTGGGACAGCTGGTAACCCTGGTGACCATGCCCATGTCGCTACTGGGGTTGCCACCTTTTCCAGTTGACAGGGTGGGATATTTTCGGGACTCACATCTGATTTTACAGGCCGACACATACACACGGTCACTATATAGCATAGAACTTCACTTGTTTGCCTAAATAAAAGCTTATTGTTGTAGCAGTTTGGTTGCTTATTCTGTTTCTTGTGACATTGAGATATTTCAGTTACAGAAATAACCAATTCATGCAACCATTACATTAAATACGGGATATCATTATGTCCTACAATCTTAGCACATTTGCCATTTTTAATATTTATCGGGACACAACTGCCCATAGAGGGACTGCCCCTCGCAAAGTGGGACAGGTGGTAACCTTAGTCGCTACTCCTATGTCGGTGCGGCGCGCTGACATGCTGCGGTACACCTTCTCTGGGTATGACCACTGACGGTGCATTGCGGGACAAACGCGGTCTTAAGCGTATCCTTTGCTCCTTGGACGGGTACACTTAGGCCTTCGTGGGTTGTATTTGCTTCTCCATTTAGTTGGGACGGGTACTATGTTGCATACTCTACATGCGTTTCATTCTGCACGGGCCCTGGCTGCTGCCATTACTATTATGGGCGGACCGTGGCAGTCAGCACATTAGGTTGCTCACCGCCTGCCGGCTTAGCCACGCCTCCGGACACATCCTACTTGGGCTCGCTCACGTACACTACGCACGTGTCTGTGGTTGCGGCGCACTCTCATTACTATGCATATGGCGCTACTACGCCAGCTATTCACTGCACCGCCGGCGCAGCCCTTATGCCGGCCTTGCGCCGAGCTTCATGAATCCTGGGGAGTATCTAAATATTTACTTTCACCATTTTGGACTTTAATTTTGCTCACTGTATTTGAGCTTGTATAGAAAATAGTTCATTATCCCACTCTTTAACTTTATTCTTATACCAAGTAATAATTTTCCCATATAAATAAGCTTTACAAGAATCCCATATCATAGCATTTTTAGTATGCTCATTAAAAGTATTCAACTTCTTTTATAAACCAGTTCTTAAAATCTTTCAATTACAGCATATATGATGGTATTCTATTTATAACAGCAGAATATCTTCTATTAATGCTTAACTCAAAGATTAAAACATTATGATCTGAAAAAGGACAAGGGATTACAGAAAATTGTTTGACTTTAGTTATTTGATCATTTGAAATGTATATTTTATCAATTCTTGTTTGCATGCCATCAGGAGATGAATAATGAGTATATCTTATGGAATCAGGTTCCTACAAAACATCCAGATCCTTCAAATCCATTAAATTAACCATTTGTTTCATATTTTAGCTGCTGCAGATAGTTTTGGTGTTTTAGTAGCAGTAGTATTTGATGGTTGTAAAATACAATTAAAATCACCACCCAATATTAAACTACTCTTCATATTTTTAAGAAGGATATCAAAATATTTGCTTGCATATTTGGCTCCTAGAGCAGGTATTCAGTACATCTGGAAGTCTTTCTACACCATACCTCTACACAAAGGAGGTCATTTTATGGATTCTTCCAATTTTAGACCCATAGTCATTCTCTCCCCACTCTCTAAAATCCTCAAAAAAGGCATTCACAATCAGTGTTTCAAATACATAATTCAAGAAAACCTTATAACCTCTACTCAACATAGCTTTAGGCTAAATCACAGTACTTCCACTGCCCTTCTATCTTTCATTCATACTGTCACAAAGGCTAAAAACAAAAAAAAACTAGTGTCCTGTATATTCCTTGACCTCTCAAATGCTTTTTTTCCAAACATCTTTATTAAATTTACACATATGACAAAGGCAATCTTATATTTATATAAATGAAAAACATACAAAATGATATCACTTTAGTTATAGATTACATCACAGACACCATTGAAACAACTATAGTTGTAAACATTATACATCACTTATAAACCACCCAGTCATTTCAGTTAAGCATTATATAGCTCATTCAAATCCTGCTTCTTAAACCTCCTTCTTGCTCTGCATATATTGTTCCCACAATTCCCATTTTTCCTATGTAGTTTGCTCCTTCCCTTTTCTAAAGATCGCGATTCCAACTGTTTTATCTCTGTTACTATATTCACTACTTCTAGGAAAGTTGGTCTAGACTTTGATTTCCATTTTCTAGTAATTGCTTTTTTGGCAGCCACCATAATTAGACTCAGTAAGGCTTTACTATGTCTAGGCAATTCCGATTCTCATAACTCAATAAAGCACCTCCCCAGTCAGTCCAATCTGCTCATCCAGCATCTCCGACAGAGTGGTCTACAGGGAATCAAAAAGTCTGCCATCTCATTAGACTTCCAAAAAATGTGTTCCCAGCTACCTCTTTCTTGCCCATCACACCTCCAACATTTGCTATCCACCTGAGGAAAAATTCTTTGGAGTCTACTTGGGGTATAAAAATAGTTCTGTGAACACTTTGAGGCAACAATATTAAATCTTCTAGACTTTGTTGCATATTTGGGAGATATACATATACCCCCCATTGTCTCTTTGTGAATTGTTTATCCAATCTGTCTTCTGAATCTTTTCTAAGCTCCTCTGATTGATTCTTATAATTATCATGCAATATTGTATATGCTTTACTAATTATTCCTTTTTTAATGGTAGCCTCTGTTCTAGATTCTATTACAAACTCTACTGGTGCTGGTCTTTCATTTATGAGCCCCTTATTTCTTTCTCTTTGCCTATACTCTGATATCGATCCTTAATAGGGAAGGCAATCATAAACCTGCAGTCCAAATAAATTCTTGGCCTCTTCCCATTCTATTACCTTTCCCTTTCAAGTTATTTGCTCCCAATACCTTGGTTCCTTTGCCAGTTTTCCCAAATAAATTCCAGCCCCCCACTTTGCCTATTATCCATATCCCTGACTACAGTTAACCCTATCAACAAAATCTCTTTTCTCCATTCTTGTGCTGGTTTGGTTCTTAGAATACTCTCTGCTATTTTACGAGTATAATACTCTGTATGATTTTAGTTATTCTCTTTAAGAGACTGCATCCAAAATCCCAATCTCTCCTAATTTCTTGAAATTCCTCCCTGTGTCAACATCATTCCTTTCTACTTTGAATTATAGTTTTCTGCTTGTGCTGTGTATAAGAGTCTTAACTATGTTGCTCTAAAATACTACCTCAAATTATGTAATCCTAGTCCAACTTGTTCTATTGGTAGAATCAGCTTATCCCAATTGACCCTTGCTGTCTTCCCTTCCCAGTTAAAATCCTTCAAACCTCTCAAAAGCTTTTGACATTGTTTCTCACACTAAACTGCAAATTAAACTCTCTAATCTCAACATTTCCACCTCTGCTATTCTCTGGTTCTCCAGCTATCTTATTAATAGGTTACAGTCCATCAGATAGTAATCTACCTGTTCCTCTTTTTTATTTATCCAGACAAGTGTTTCCCAAGGCTCGATAATAAATCATCTTCTTTTCAACATCTTTACTAACAACCTCCACTCATCATGTAGTAACTCCTCCCTTATACAATACCCTGATGACTCTATCCTCATCTCCCTCTCTGATAACATCTCTCACCTTCATTCTATTACTTAAAGCTCATTTCTTACCATCAAACAATGGATAACTGATAACCAACTCATCCTTATTAAAGCTGAATCACACACTAAGCTCCTTGGCACAATAATTGATGGCCAATTAAAATTTGACTTCTTTATTCAACAATGTATTAAAAAGACACATCAGAAATTGGGACTATTCTATAGAGATAGAAAATTCCTGTCCTCTGACTCCAAACCTTCTCTGGCACAGGCATTCCTCCTTTCCTGCTTTCTGTATGCCTCTCCAATACTTACACATTTACAATTGACCTTAATAACCAAACTTGAACAGACATACAACAAACTAGTTAGATTTGCCAGCATCCTACCATACAAATCTCACCATTGCCTTGCTCTAAAAAACCTCCAGTGGCTTGAATCCCCCCAACTACTGCTTCTATCCCACCTACAAATCATTCACTCCTTACTAAATAAACCCTCTGCCTGTCCTCCCCCCTCCTCTCTAGTTTCCCTCTCTACTCCTACTTGATATCTCCGTAGCTCTGAACAATTCCTTGTTGACATATACAAACCTAAAAACATTGGCAATCTACTCTACAAAAGCACAGTGTCCCAAGCCTGGAAAAAACTCTCCACAAATATTCAAAATATCAAAAACACTAACACCTTCAAAAAAGAACTGAAAAACAACCTTGTTAACTCAAGTCCCTGTCCATGCCAGGACCCTACCTAACCCCTAATCCACCTCTCCTTACCCTAAAACTGTATCTCCTTGGGTTATTGATGGCATAAATTTTGACTAGACCAATGAGAAGCTATTAGTTATTTCACTGCATATATACTTTTTTTCCTTTTAATACCAAATCATCTATGCTATGTTGCCTATCTAGATGGCTTTCAGTAATACTGTAATGCCAACATGGATATGAAACTGTTTCCTTTAGTATTTTTTTAATATGTACACCATGGAATCTATTTATTTTTTCTTAATTGTACACTCTTGACTTTATGTAATTTTATTGCACATTTTGGAGCTTTTCTCTTCCAGTCTCCACTGAAAATGGGCCTTTGGCTCAGTTGGACTAACTTGGTTAACAAATGACAAATAAATAATAAATATATTTGAAAAGGTAATTAGTCTGTTTTGAAATTTAATAATCACCATAGCAAACATCCCCTCCTTAACTGAAAAATGAAATGTAATTTCTGGCATTAATGATTCCAATTAAATGTAATTTCTGGCATTAATGATTTCAATTAAATGTAATTTCTGGCATTAATGATTTCAATTAAATGTAATTTCTGGTATTAATGATTTCTTCTTCCAAAGAACTGCATCTCCTCTACACTTAGTTTTAAATTTGATAACACTAAATATTCAGAAGTAGATATGCTAAACATCGCACCTGGCTCCTGTAATAAATGTCTCTCTTAGAGAAAAAGAACATCTGCTTAATTTAATATTAAATATTTTATCCATCCTCCTCTTTTATGGTTGTCATTCAGACCATTAACATTAAGTGATAAAAATTTCAAATCCAGCATTATAAACAAGATTGTTATAAATCTTTTGGAAATTATCAAGAAGAAAACATTATTAACATTTTTAGGCTAAATAATTTTCATTCTGTGAAATAAAATAAAAGCAATTAACCAAGTTAGTATATGACAATAGATAAACTACCTTGAGCACAGGTTTACATGTCATGACTAATTTATAGATTAAATAAATAGTATTGTGATAAGAATTGCAACAAATCTCTATCCTGGAATTATTAATTAATTCCTAATCTAACTAGAAGTTAATTAGATTACAACCTAGATTAAGGACACTTACACCCAAAAGAATTTACCAAACAGAATGCAATAAGCTCTCAAAATGGGTTTAAATAATAAACAAATATAGTAAAAAATAATATGTAAGAAGAACAAATACTACTCATTGATATGACAATAATCAATTTCTTGAAAATATTTTTTAAGCTTCATTTAGAAAAGAATTCTATCTTTATTCGATATTATAATTTAACTGAATAAACTTATTATTAATTGCCCCTTAAAGACTATCCATTGTTTTTGGCCTTATGCATCTTTGTTAAGTGGGTTGGGGAGAAACGGCCACTCCAAAGGAGTCCTTCTCCCTGAATAGAAGGTGGGAGGGCAGGAGTGCCAGATCACCTACCATGAACTATAACAGTGGCCTCTGCCAGTCTGTCATAATTTATGCTATGTAACCAAAGTCTTGTTGACATAACTCTCTACTAATACCATAGCAGACATCTTAAGTTTCATATAGACAGTTCATAACTTTCTCAGCAATATTTGTGACAGATTAAGCCATGACATCTATCTGAGACTGGCCTGGAAAAGATAAAATCTGAAGGTTTTCACTTGACTTTAAGATGGGAGGAGGACAGGGAGGAAGCCAAAGCTCCTTGAGTAGATGAATGAGACAGTTTGGGGATGAAGTGAAAGAGGGTTACAAAAGTCACCAGATACAGACTTGGCTGAAAGTTACTTTTCTATTAAATGTATTTTGAAGAGGTATTTGTGTATCTGAAGGCAATTAGAGTTCCAACAAAGGGAGCAACATTGAAGGGTCATGTGCTTTCCCCCAAACAATACAGCCACTATATATGCCTGCCAGTGGGCAGAATGCTCAGCCATAGAAACACCAATGAAAACATCATTTCTGGTTTCTTGTTGGACTGAAATGGTTAGGCCTAAAAATGAAGAAAGGCTGCAAAACAAGCATGAATGACATAAAACAACCAAACATTTACAGAAAAGTAAACAGAGGTCAAGAAGAAATGTTTTAATTATGAAACAAATATTTTACTAGCCAACAAAGCATTCCTCTCAAACAAAATGTCAGTAAAAGTAGCCTGAAGCTGTCTGTCTGCATCTTAGAAATAGTGATGAAGATGTCTGTAAAGGAGTCTACTTGAGTAGACAGACAATCCATTTAATCAAAACTTACATGATGGAGACAACAACAACGCAACCTTATTTTAACAAAGTTTCACATCATCAGAATTTTAATCTGGGTAAAGAGGAAGTTGGCCAGGTACAGAGAATAGGTCCAACTTGCAAAGGTGTGACAGAATGTCCACCTAAGACATTTCACAAGCACCTATTTTGGTGTAATATCTCACTCTCTCTCTCTCTCTCTCTCTCAGTGTAATGATATAGGTCTCCACCCCTTTTGTTAATTCTGCAGATTTGTAGCACTAAAGATGTAAAGCAATGCAGGGGGTAAACTAATTTGTGTTGAAACAAGGCATTGGTATTTTTCTGCAGCCTAATATCACTTAGATGTAGAATACGTTCCTTTAGTCTTCTACTCGTTTTACCCACGTAAAAGGGTAATTCTCATTCTTGGTCAGCTTCAGAACACTGTTAGCATGAGAACAGCTACCAGTGGTGCTGATAAGACATCTGTAGAAGCAATAAAAGTTTGTTGGGTTGGGAGCTTATGGGGGGGTGGAGAAACAAAATACGTTGGGGACAAATTTGGGCAGAATCTCGGAAGGGGATGAGATGAACGGGCCACTGTATAAATGTCCCAGATAACCAATTCTTTTCAGTACAACTGACATTTATAGAGGAAAGCAATCCTGCATAAAATGTATTTGCCTGCAGGATGCAGTGTTACAGCAGGATAGTTGGTGAAGAAAACCACAAAGCTGTCAGATGAACATGTCAAACATAAGGGATTAGTTTACTATGCAGACGATGAAAGCTCGTCCCTAAAAGTAAAACGCAGTACATTTACAGAATAATGTCACAGAAGATATTGCATGGCCCTTTCTTTTCTCTGAGAGTAAATATTGCTATTCCACAACTTATTTTTATTAAGGTGGGTCCCCTTTCTCAGTTGTTGACACCAAGCATGCATTTGTGTTTCTCTAAAAGGTGGTGTTTGGATCTCCTAAATGCTTTGTTGTGTTATTGCATTTGATGCCATTTTATTTTTGCTTTATTGTAAACAGGTAAAGACTGAAAAAAAAACTTTAGTTCCACCTTACTTGGCTGGAAAACAGAACAAACAAGAAATGTGACGTTCATATCTCTTAGCTGTTAGAATTTGTGCGTAATGTTAGGATTTTTGATGTCAGATAAAAAACACAGTTTGTCCTACATTTATGGATTTTTTTTTTCATAAAGTTAGATCTTTTAAAGGGTACATATATTATTAAATAACTGAAGTAAGCCTACGAAAAATTCTTTATCACTAAGTACTTGGGGTTTACTATCTGAATTCCTTCTCCTTTCAGAAATAAGAAAACTATCTACTTTGAGAAGCTCTGTTATGATTTTGAAAAGTCGGTGACATAACAGTTCATGCTCATTGGTTGAGCGGTATGGTATCATTGTGTTAAGAATTGACATACAAGTAATAGTAGAGTAATGCCTTTGAGATGCTCTTGGCTTTTTCTGGACATATTTTTGAATCCGTTAAATGCTATGTATTTTTTCAGTGCATTAGACCTTTGTAAATTAATTTGTTGTAATTTGCTTATTCTTACAACATTGCTTTACACTGGAATATGCTGACTGTGTGTGTGTGTGTGTGTGTGTGTGTGTGTGTGTGTGTGTGTGTGTGTGTGTGTGTGTGTGTGTGTGTGTGTGTGTGTGTGTGTACGTGTGTACGTGTGTCTGTGTGTGTGTGTGTGTGTGTGTGTGTGTGTGCATGTGTGTGTGCATGTGTGTGTGTGTCTGTGTGTGTGTGTGTGTGTGTGTGTGTGTGTGTGTGTGTGTGTGTGTGTGTGTGTGTGTGTGTGTGTCTGTGTGTGTGTGCATGTGTGTGTGTGTGTGTGTGTGTGTGTGTGTGTGTGTGTGTGTGTGTGTGTGTGTGTGTGTGTACGTGTGTGTGTGTGTGTGTGTGTGTGTGTGTGTGTGTGTGTGTGTACGTGTGTCTGTGTGTGTGTCCACGTTTGTGTGTGTTTCTCTAGCCAGATGATGGTGTTGCTAAAACCCACATATTATATTTCTAGCAGGTCCCAGGAGCACGTTCTGTGACTTGCACAGATCTGTACGGTAGGCAATGGAGGTAGAAAGAATCAAAGTCTATATTCTTGATTATAGAAACAACTCGTTAAATGCTTAGATCTTCAAAACCCTGCTATATCTGCTGCACATTTACAGTATTTTGCATTGATGTATTAGGTTCATAGGTTGGTACTAGGCTATCAGCCCTAGGGCCTATACAAGCCTAGCCATAACAATTCCCTGGCTATTTCTTCCCACACTATTTACTTCCCTGGACCCCTGTCTGACAGGGTGACTGACATGATCCCCGGGGTGAATTTCCTTTCTCCCATCCAATCATCAAGGTTCCTTTTGAAGAGGGCCAAAGAGGCACACTGCTTGACACATATGGGCAGTCTATTCCAGAGTCTGGGGAGTCTCTGGGTCAGGAACCTATCCCTCCAGCATGTTTTGTTCATTGTGATGGCAAGGTTTAGATCCCTGGAGCGTGTGGCTCTGAGGGATTGGGATTTCTTTAAGTGTAGCATGTCCAACAGCTCTGGGTTTGACATGGCCTTGTATGTTAAGCAGAGATTGCCTCTGAGTAAACGATATGTGACAGAGTATAGCTGGAGTTTTTTAAGACGGTCAGCGTAGGGCATCTGCTTTAGGCCTGTGATTCCTTCAGTGAGGTATTTCTGTGGCCTTTCCAGTTGTTGCAGATGTCTTGAGAGGTGCATACCAAATGGGGCATTGTATTCTATAATGGGACTAATGAGGGATGAGTACAGTGGGACAATGACCTCCTTTTTTCTGGATGAAAAGCCCTTAGTGATGAAGTGTGCCACATAGAAGGATTTCCTGACCATTGTGGCGATGTGGTTATGGAAGGTGAGACCACTGTCCACCTGTGTCCCCAAGTCTCTTATCACACTTTTGGTGTTTAGTGTACTGCCACCTATGTGGTAATTCATGGGTACATGTTTTTTCCCAAAGGGGATAACTATACACTTCTTGACATTGAGCTTGAGCCCATTGCTCTGGCACCAAGCATCTGTTTCTGTAAGGCCCTTTTGTAGAGTATCCACATCATTTGGGGATTCAATAATGGCTCCCAGTTTGCAGTCATCTGTGAACTTTGTTAGCCAGAGTCCCTTAGTGTTGGCCTGTACTTCAGAAAAGTAGATGCCAAACAAGAGCGGTCCCAGGACTGAACCCTGAGGTACTCCACTTGTCACTCGTCTGGAGCTGGATTTGGAGTCGGCTACTTTTACAGTGTGGGTTCTGTCAGTAAGCCATTTGGCAACCCACTGGATGACATAGGGATTAATGCCCAGCTTAGTAAGTTTATCTATGATTCCAGAGTGGGGGATGGTGTCAAAGGTCTTGGTGAGGTCTAGTTAGGCTGTGTGGATCACCTTACCCTTGTCCATGGCTCTGGAGACTGATTCAAAGAAGTCAATCAAGTTCAGGAAACAAGATCAGCCCTTCACAAACCTAAACTGGGGGGGGGTCCAGTATTTGAAGGTTGCCAATGTCTTTGTTTATAAGCTCCATGATAATACGCTCCATGGCCTTGCAGATAAGACTTGTCAGACTGATGGGACGGTACTTTCCTGGATCCAAGGTGGATCCCCCCTTGTGGAGTGGAATAACTGTAGCTCTGCGCCACTCAGTGGGCATGAAACCTGAGGTGAGGCTATGATTAAACATGACACTTAGGTGAGGTGCCAGTTCATATTGTAGTTCATGTAGTACACTGCCCAGGATGTCATCTGGTCCCATGGATGCTGTATTCTTAGCTTTGGAGAGTGTGTCTTTTACCTGTGTGGCCGTTATTACTGGATGGGCCATTTAGGGGGTGAGAGGGGGGTGAAGTTGGCACTGAATCGATCTGCCAGGATATTGGCAATATCCTTGGGATCAGTATATTTAATGCCATTCTGTTTTAGCTCAGAGCAGATCTGAGCATTGCCATTTAGATTCTTGACATAGTCATAGAATGTCTTGTGGTTGTCTTTGGAATCTTTGGCAATTTTATTTTTGTAACTAGCTTTGGAGGATTTTATGAGGGATCTCAGTTTCTTACTGAGGCTGGTAAAGGAGTTTTTTGCATCCTGGGATTTATTTTTGTAATGTGCACTCTTTTGGTTCCTCTCTCTATATTTCTGATAAAATCACTGAAGGTTAAAAGTCACTAAAGTTTACAGTCTATTAGTAATCTTAGTCATTAGAGTTTCACAAAATGCATGCTTATGCAAATATCTTCTGAGTGAATTATAGGAGTCTGCCTGTTATCTTTCTCCAGTTTTGTATAACATCTCTGATTTTGCATCATATTTATACCATGTCCCTCAAAACCTATTTTTTTCCTGGTGAATCAGTGATAACTATTAGTTAGTAATTGTAATTGTTACAGTTTCACAGTTTTTACTGTTCAGAAAATGCATGTCCATGAAATTCTTTTTGTTATGTTAATGCATTTTAATGCTGACTTGGAGCTGTCTGGCACTTAAGGCTCTGTGATATTAATGCATGGCTTCCTGTAGTAAAATGTACCAGGTTTGAACCCTTTCACCTTTATTTGCCTGCTAAATAATGTTGACCAAGCTGTAATTGATGGTCACTTCAGTGCGTGTCTGTAATAATACTTGGACCCTGCCTGTCATTATTCCACTTGTGACTTATGAATTAGCATAGTAGGTTAACGCTGCTGTTTTCTGTGTCAAGGATGTGGGTTATAAATCCACCCCCCTCCCTTTTTACTTTAGTCTGGCAATTGGTGCAGAGAGTTAAGACTATGAGCTCTAGTTCCTGTGGTACAAGGTTTGATTCTCTTAACCCTCATTTATTTACTGTCACCTTAAGCAAGTCACTTAACCAGACAGTCCTTTCAGGCAACTGGAGGTTTGGGCAAGACTCCTCAAATGTCCCCTAGACTGCAGGATGTTTCTTGTAGTTTAATGGGTTGCCAGAAGCATTTTCACTAAATGTGAGCTTCAAGGGAAGAGAGGTTTACTGTTTTTCATGCTTTGCCTGTTTTCAATGTGAGAATGTTTTGTTTTCTTTAGAAAATGGCTGTTGGTGTTTTTACTGTAAAATCTGACACAAATATTTTACTTGAAATCAAATTCTCCGTGATAATACTAAAAGTAAAGAAGTAAAATAGCATTGCACACTGACAGGATTAAACAATGATTTATGGTAATCAGGCAGAGACAGACAAGTAATGCATATTGATATGGCTCTTGGGGGTCCTGCATTTCACCACAATCCAGATTTATTGTCTATGCAGGCGTATGCAACAACTTTATGGCATTATCAGCCATTCAGGTAAGTTGGACCTTTACTGAGTGATGTCATAGGGATAGCTATTTTTGACGACAGAAAAGACATAGAGCGATCAAAAATGAAATACATGTATCCTGCAAGCATGTAAGTACCCCACAACAAAAAACAGTATGTTATTAGCAGGAATATTTCTGCTTTTTGTATGACTTGTAGGTTGTTGAACAAAAGCTGCTACAACATTTATGTAGTCTTTAACTGTTTTTCTTTTTCATTCCACTAATGAATGACCTAAATCATTAATATGCCTGGATTGTATAATATAATCTAAACGTGTTGCATTTTAGTAACATATTTTTGCAGTACCTTCTTTACAGACTCCAGCAACAATGAAGGGGTTGACTTTTGTCAGCTCTATACAGTCTGCATTTTTGGACTCCTGTTCAGAACCGTCTGATCTTCAGAATCCATTATGTAGATAGTTCTGATCTTCATAATCCATTATGTAGATATTGTTGCATATTTCTGTGATACAGTCTTCCCTACAATATCAAATTGTAAAGGATTTCTGTATTTAATTAAGAATTGTAACAATATGTGGCAGTTAGGGTAGAGGACTGACAGTTTGATTTGTTATTGAGTTGTTCTATGTGCCAAGTGATGAAGGTTTGAATATTTCCATCTTCATTTAGCTACTGTGTGACCTTGAGCAACTCACTTAAACACACAGTGCTTTGTGCTGATTGAGAATTTGGGTTGGGCTCCTTAGTGGTCTCCTGGACTGCAAGCCTAGAACCTGAGAAGCTATGGTTGGTTTTTGCCAGCCATTCCCTATTGCATATCTAATGCAGGTTAGGAAAAGTTATGACAATATCATCAGCACACCAATTTTAATGTAACATAGACCATTTATTCTTCAAGGGCAGCAGGCATTGTGTTTTATATGAAACACTAAAGTGCAAAGTTGTTTACCAACAGCATAATTTGCATTAGTAATAGTTTTCTTTAATGTGAAATTATTGAGATGAATTCTACATCTGCAGAGATTGTGCTTACTGACTTAACATATGTTATCAGATGGTTAATCCTTATTTAGCAGCTGCATGGGTCCCTCGGTGTGGTTTGTTCCCATACCATAAAGACTGTCCTTCAGTGCTGACTGTGTTCCCCCTCCCCACAAAATGCATTTCTCAAACTACATATTTATACTGCAATACGGGTGACCTCAACAAGCATCTGTAAAACAAGGCTAAGAAAGGAAAACTTAAACAATTAATTACAACAAACTATAGACCCTAAAAACTCTCCTTTGGTGCTGACTGTGTCATCCCTCCTTACAAAACACATTTCCCAAACTATAAACTTATCTTGTAACATGGGTGACCCCAACAAGCATCTGTAAAACAAGGCTAAGAAAGGAAAACCTAAACAATTAATTGCAGCAAGCTATAGGTGTGTGTTTGGCTACACTTAATACTTTGTTTCTTTGCTAAAGTTAATACACTTATTTTTACCTTAACCACTAATTACTATGGCAAATCCACTGCTTGGAGAAGCAGCTGCTTTCCTTGAAACTGGGTTGAAAAGACCCGCCCCCACTATATTTGTACTTTGTCTGTACTATGGTGTTCTTCCCCTAACATAGTTATTATAATTAAACCACCAGACAAAACAAACTAGTTTCCAAAGGTGCCATATCAATTGCTTACCTGGTCTCTTAATTTTTTCCACATCTGATTGTTTCTGGCTTCCTCTGCTGAAAACTGGGCTGGCCCACTCTGCTCCCCCTCAAGCTCATTCCACTCCCTTACCCTACCCCATTCCCACACACCCCTACTTTTCTTAGATTTACCCATTCTCATCCACCTCTACTTTCCTTAGATTTATACTTTCACCATCTTAGTATAGTCCCACATACTACATCCCATTTTCCAATCACACAATTTCTCCACCCAAACTAAACTCAGTGTCTCCCACCTAACACCCCTTCCCATCCCATAATCACCTATCTACCTAAGCTGTTCACGTCTTATTTTTACTCATCATACTATTCTTCACTCTATTCATCTTCCTATTTCTTCTCCCAAACTAATACTCAAACATAAACACCCTCTATCTCTCTTTCATACTTCTACTTCTCCTCATAACTTCTCATCCCAATCATGCTTCAAGTCTACCTCATAAGCCCCCTAATGTTCTATTTCTCTTTTCTTACTTCCTATCATGTAGAAATAAATTATCTACAACCATCTCCTACACACACACATCCTATAACTCATAAAGACACTCTCATACCCTTTTTAATCTCTTCTTCTCTGTTTAATATCTCTAGTACACAACTCCTTAAACCCAAACTATTCCCACTCCCTCCTACCTCACCTAAACTTAGAAACAAATCCCTCACCTACTACAGCTATCCTTCCAAACCTACCCCACTAACAACTCTTCTTCTTGATGAGGGCATCAACCCCAATCCAGCCCCCCACCCCCACACATCCCACCTGTAGCTCTCCTACTTTGGACACAATAGAAGAGTCTTTATGGGTTCTGTTCAAGCAGATTTATTTTATACAAACACATCAAGATAGACATTTATTGACTTTAACTTAGGTAACTTATATACACACTAACTGCTGTAATCATGCATGCTTTCTCTCTGGCTGCATTCTCAAAATGGCACTAGGAATGGCACATGCCTGATATTTATATGTGCATGCTCAGTCTTTGACATGCTTCTTAAAGATATAGCTCATAGCATGTGTTCTCTTATCTACATACTCCCTCTTGAAAAAACAAAACAAAACATGCAATGTTATGAATATTCTGGCATGCAAATATCACAGACAATTATCAGTCATGCATTTATACAAGATATGATACATATATACACAGTTAAGCCCATGTTGCTACATATTTCACACTGGGCTTAGATACTCGTCTATAATGTGTGACATAAAACTAGGAATTGGGCTTAACTTTTGGAGCTATCTCTGAAAAATGTTCAGTCTTTGATTTATTTGGAATATCTTCAGGAATGGATTCAAAGGTAGGAGCACACTCTGGGATGGAAACTACATTTGGTGCACTCTGAGATTTAGAGTCTAAGTCACTATAACAATGTTGTGACGATGATTCTGGTACAGGTAACAGATGTTTATGGTTTCACCTGTACTGTGTACCTTCCGAGTCTATAAGGTAGGATTTCAGTTTAGGACACTTGCCAATAACTTGCCATATGCAGTCAAAACCTTTTTCTGTTTGAAGTCTGACCATTTCTCCTTCCCTTGATGGAGAAAGAAGTTTCACGACTTGACATACAATGACTTCTGGATAGAATGCTTCTTAAATAATTGAGCCTTGATGGTCTTATTATTCTTGGCTGTAGACTTAAGTAGATTGATGGGAATAGGTAGCGTAGTTCTTGTTTGACTGGAAGGAAGTCGTTGAGCAGGAGATCCAAGAACATCGTCATGAGGTATGTTCCTAAGGTTAAGCAGATTTAAAAAAAGTCTGAATTGTCACATCTTGACCTTTTAAGTAGTTGTTTCATACTCTGCACAGCTTGCTCAGCTATGCAATTCAACTGAGGATAATCAGGACTGCTGCTGATATGTAGAAAGTCCCATTCTCTTGTAAATTTCTGAAACAACTGGCTAGTAAATTGAGTACCATTGTCAGAAATAACTTTGTGTGGACTACCATGGACTGAGAAATTATGTTTCAGCTTAGCAGTAACAGTAGTAGATGTGAGATTAGGTACATCAATCTCAAACCAATTCGAATAAGAGTCTACCAATACCAAATAGTGTTGATTGTTCCACTCGAAGATATCAGCGGCTACTGTCGACCAAGGTAGTTCAGCAACTGGATGTAGCTGAAGCGGTTCTCTTTTCAAGTGTGATCTAGTACTATTGCATACTGAACAAGAAGAAAGTACTTTATCAATGTCTTTCAGTAATGAAGGCCAAAACACTAATTCTCTTGTTCACCTCTTAGTGGATGCAGAACCTGGGTGACCATGATGCAAAATCTGTATGTACTCATGTTGTAAGGAAGCAGGAACAACAGTTTTAGGACCTTTGAAAATAATGCCATCTTTCATCAACATTTCATCTCTGTAGGGAAAATAGGTTTGCACTTCTGGTAGTACACTAGATTGCTTTGATGGCCATCCAAGACTAAGGTAGTGATTGAGCTTTTGCAAAATTAGATCAGTCTCTGTGTTATTTCGCAAATCATCAAGCCTGGTGGTAGAAAAATTATGCACTGCCATCACATTAAAGTCAAAATTCTTTGCGTCAAGCTATTCTGTTGTATTTCTCAGCGATCTGGATAAGGTATCAGTGAGATAGAATAGTTTGCCTTTTGTATAAACCATTTTGAAGTTGTGCTTTTGCAAATTGAGCATCCTCCTTTGTAAGCTTGCTGGAGCTGAATGCATAGACTTCTTTAGATGAGTAACTAGAGGTTGATGGTCCATTTCAATCTTAATAGCTCAACCATAAATATAATCACGAAACGTGGAACATGCAAATACTATTGCCAAATGTTCTTTCTCAATTTGAGCATACTGCACCTCAGGTTGGTAAGTGTTCTAGGTGCATAGGCTACTGGTCTGCCCACTTGAAGTATAACTGCACCTAGACCAAATTTTGAAACATCACAGGAAAGAGTAACTGGTTTGTTCACATCATAGTATCTTAATGTAGGTGGGGTGGCAATTTTCTGCTTGAGGTCTTCAAATGCCTTCTGGTGCTGTTCTAACCATGACGATGCAACATTTTTGCACTCTAGCTCTCTTAAAGGTGCTGTCAACTCACTGAAGTCTGGTATAAGCTTGCGTAAGAATCACCGTAGAGCTTGAACATTGTCTGATGCTGATATCTCAAGAATAGCTGCTTGCTTGGTAGGGTCTGGTCAAGCCATTACTGGTAAATAAATGACCTACATATGTAACATCTGGGAGTCTGAATTTGCACTTCAGAGGATTGAGATTTAAGTTCACTTCACATGCTCTGTCTAGAGCTTTCTGTAGGTTTCCATCATGCTCTGCTTCACCTCCAACCAGTAAATCATCTATTATTACGGCACAAGGATAACCCGAAAAAATTTGCTCCATTGCATGCTGAACGCCTTCACTTGCAGAATTTATTCCAAATGGCATCCTTAGAAATCAGTATCTGCCAAATGGAGTACCAAAAGTAGTTAGTAGTGAGGATTTGCGATCAAGCATCACTTGCAAAATGAACTCTTTGCATCCAAGACAGAAAAAACAGTGGCATTTGGTATTAGGGCAGCAACCTCTTTGACTGTGCACATTGGATGATAAGGTATTTTCAATGCTTTGTTCAAATCTCTTGTGTCAATGCATATTTTAATTTCGTCTGAGCCTTTTTTTTTTGTAAGCTGCTACCATAGATGACACCCATTCAGTTGGTTCTGTAACTGGACAAATTACACCTTGCTGCACCATTTTATCCACCTGAGCCGTAACTTTGTCATGAATAGCTAACGGGACTCTTCTTGATGGTCTGACTACTGGAGTGACCTCTGGGTCTAACTTCATGGAATACACTACTGGATATTTGCTCAACCTGTCATCGAAAACATCAGCATATTATGAGAAAATGGCTTTAGAAAAATTAGAACTAGGAGATGTACTTATGTGATGAACTTATTTGGTAAAAGAAATATTCATTTTCAAACTGTCTTTGAGGCCCAGTAAAGACTGTACTGGCCTCCAGACTACATAGAATAACAAGATGTAACATTGTAAC
Source organism: Protopterus annectens (assembly GCF_019279795.1). Classification (NCBI taxonomy): domain Eukaryota; kingdom Metazoa; phylum Chordata; order Ceratodontiformes; family Protopteridae; genus Protopterus; species Protopterus annectens. The sequence goes on along the minus strand of NC_056750.1, from coordinate 70,616,038 downwards.
ATTCAGACTACATAGAATAACAAGTTGTAACATTGTAACAGTCAGACTACATAGAATAACAAATTGTAACATCATATTATATTGTATGGGATAATTTACAAAATTTGTTAAAAAAATTCTAATTTCAATAGCACGGTATTTTAGTTTAATTAATTGATCTAATTGTAGTGGATGTCTTTGTAAATACTTTAGTTGTTTTGCTGAATATTATAATAATACCTATTTTTAATTACTTGTATAAAATTGTTATGATATTTCTCTTATATGTTAAAACAATAAACCTGTTTTGAAAAAAAAAGAATAACAAGTTGTAAGATTGTAACATTCAGACTAAATAGAATAACAAGTTGCAACATTGTAACATTCAGACTATATAAAATAACAAGTTGTGAAATAGCATGAGAGCATCACTGAGCCTTTGGTTTGAATCTCTTCACCTCCATAAGCAACAAGTTTTGCACTACTGGCCACACTGAGTTGCTCATTAGTCCTCACTCTAGCAATGTGTCTGCTGATATAACATTGCACTTTGAACCAGTGTCTGTTTTAAGCTCTGTGGATTTACCATTGATCCAGACAATACAGAACACTTTGTTTTTTGCTAATAAATTCACTGCATCATCGATTTCACAAATTACTGATACACCATCCACATAGAAAGCTGACTGCTGAATTTCTACTTGATTAACGTGCTTTTTTGTTTGACTTTTCTTCACAACTGTGTGAGGTTTACCTGATTTGCAAACTTTTTTGGAAATGGTTCCATTTTTTACACTTGTGACATTGCTGACTGAATGCTAAGCATTCCTCTCTTTTAGACTCATGATTTGCACAACAGTTTGCGACAGTTAACAATAAAGCTGGACTTGGATTTGGCTAATTCACATTTGTACTGCACTGAGCATGCTCCTTTAACTGAACTGGTGTTAGAACTTAGTAGAAAACTATGTGGTTTCCTTGATGAGCCAGCAGGGGTTGTGGCATCCATGTGCTTGGTAAGCCTATTTCTGTTTGCCAAGTGTTGCATGCTATCTGCATTTGCTCTGGAGTCTGCTGAAACCATGCTCTTATCACTTGCAAGCATACTTGGGTGCTTTTCTGTCACTTCATGGCTTTACTCAATATTAAATCACTATCACGAAGGAAGATCTTTCTCACAGCAGCACTATTAATACAACACACGCCTGTCCTTTAATAACTCATCTTTTAAGTCACCAAACTGACACATTTTAGCCTTGTTTCTCAGATCATTTATATAAGATGCAAAAGTTTCCCCTGGTTTCTGATCTCTCGTGTGAAACAAATGCCTGTCTAGTGTAATATTTGTCTGGGGGTTACACATTTCTCTGAACTTGCGCTTCAAACACTCAGGGTCTTCCCTTGACTCAGCCTGTACAACAATATGACTGTTTTCACCTTCTCCCTCATATACTGCTGGTGCATACACAAATGAATACTCTCCTTCTATGGCCCCTGACCCAGCTGGATTTAGCAGAATGGTGCGTGCATCTTTATCTGAATAAGCTGCTTGTATGAATATCTCATACTCTTGCTCAAATATTCTCCAATTCTCTGCAATGTTCTGATCAAACACAAGAGGTAAGGGCTTTCAAAATCCATCTGTCATATTAACAAATACCAGTGAAGGTTTTTTCAAATAATACCAAATGCATACACATACACATATGCCAGAAATTTATAACAGCGCTTGTAACTTTACACAGTAGCACAATGAGCCTCTGTATAGCTGAACTTTGTGAAATAAGTTTCTAGGGCACCGTATTCTTCTACGATTACTGTATTGCTAAAGTAATTTATCATCATTTTAAGAAACAATTCAAATAACTGCACAATACAAATGAACTAGGCAGGAGAAGCTCAGAGTCAAAAACATCTCGAAGTAATGGCACTACGCAAATAAACTGTGCACAACACACTCACACCTCCCCAAAATGTTGATACTATTTTAGGTAATTCTCTGCAGTGCAAGGAACACTCTGTAATGGTGGCACTTTGTGAACAGACACACCCACCACAAGAAACTTTTCAAAATGGCTGTGCTTTGACTGCACTTCACGAAATAGTTGCACTTTGCACATCAATAACTTTGAAATACATGCACAGTAATAAGCACACACTGTAGGCACTTTTACACACTTTCAGATACTTTAAATAACTTTAGTTATGCTCTTGATACAATACTAAGCCATAGGTATGCCAAATCACAGCACTTTTTCAAAAAACATGCAGTCACCTTGCTTTATTTACACTTAATGTGCCTTTTTTGCCCTTATTATATTTGTTTCGCTTGTTTAATCTCTTTTCACGCCCTTTCTACTTTTCTTGTGCTTGTTTTACTCTAAACATGCTCATTTTGCCTTAAACATACTTGTTTTGTTTTTAAACACACTCATTTTACTTTTTTGTTAATTTCATCAAACACCTTTTCTTTAAGCATTTCCTTTAGTTAATAAGCCTTTTATGCCTCCCGCTTATTTAATGGTGTGTTTTGTGCCCTTGTAATGCCCCGTCTTGTCCCTCTTTAAGAAATACATAGTTTATACGTATTGTCGTTACCTTCACTTCTTTTCTGGCTCATTTCATACTCATTTCTCTTAGTTTACCTTCACTGTCATCTCTGCCCCTCATGGCCCTGAATCTCATTCTGTGTGATCCCGGTTCTGACACCATGTCACTTTCCTACGTTGGACACAAAAGAAGAGTCTTCACAGGTTCTGTTCAAGCAGATTTATTTTATACAAACACATCATGATAGAAGTTTACTAACTTTACCTTAAGTAACTTACATACAAACTAACTGCTGTAATCATATATGCTTACTCCCTGGCGGCATTCTCAAAATGGCACTAGGAATGGCACGTGCTTAAAATTTATACGTGCACGCTCAGTCTTTGACGTGCTTCTTAAAGATATAGCACATGCTCTCTGATCTACATCACCACTAAACCTTCAGTCACTAGTCACCAACCTCCCCCACCCCCTTTGCTACCAAACGCCTCACTATCTTCTCAATTAACTTACAAAGTCAACTTAACAAAGTTACGGACTTGCGCTCTTGGACAGCTCATTCCTCTCCACATATCCTTACCATATCTAAAACATGGATAAAACCACATATCTGAAACAATGAAATCTTACCCCCCCCCCACTTCTAAATCTACCATCTAGATAGGAACACCAAAAGAGGGGGAGGAGTAGCAATAATGTACTCTGCACAACTCAACTTATCCCCTCTACCAGTAGCTCTCCCAAACCTCCACCCAGCTGAGCTACTTATTCTGAATTGCCACCTAAACCCATAAAAGAAATATTCTATTGCAGCCATCTATATCCCCCCTGGAAATAATATTCCTATCCTAGATCCCATCCTTTCTTGGATGTCTCTCCACATCCCCTACAAGGCTATTATCCTAGGAGATGTCAACATTGATTGGCAAAAACTATCAACTACTTTTCCAGAGTTTAACATTACTCTCCATGGCTTCAACCAACTCATTGCAACACCCACTCACTTTAATAAAAACAATAATAGCGCCACCCTAAATTGGCTCCTTACCTCTGATCCAAACATATACCAAAACCCAGGCACACTACCCGACTCCCTGAGTGACCAACTCCCCATCTTTGTACATAGACACTTCCTTCATATACCCAAGACTCATCTTTACACAGACCATTGCAACCTTTCCTCCTTCAGTAATAGGCTCTCATTTATAAATTGTTCCAAACACAAACAGCTTCCCCAATGATGCAGTTCTAGAATTAACTGTACTTTCCTTGATATCCTAAACACCTTTGCACCACTAAGGAAAGTCAAGATAAAAACAATCCATACTCCTTGACTCTCTAAGGACAACCCCGCTCTTATGAAAAATTGGGATCGCACCTGGAAAAATTGGCTAAAAACTAAATCTACTGTATTATTCCAAAAATATAAAGAGCTTAGAAATGTCACAAAAAGCATATTAACAATGACAAGAAAAAAATTATATTATGAGGCCCAATTCACCCACAACTCTAACCCTAAAAAAGTCTGGTGCACTATTAACAAGATCCTATGCCCTGGAAGACCCACCACCTCAAGCCTCTATCCAAACAATACTCCTCAACAAACTGCCACCCTCCTATACTCTTATTTCATTGAATCTATTTGCAGACTAACTCACACAGACCAAAATAAAAATCCTTCACCCACCCCTGCCAACACTATCAATACCACCGCTTTTTCTGTAAATCCTGTTCCCACTGATAACATAAAATCTCTTCTACTTAAATTAAAACCATGCTCCCCCTCTGCAGATAATCTCCCTCCCCTCTTTCTTAAACTCACAGCTCACTCGATAGTGTACCCTGTCTCTACACTCATAAATAGGCCAATCCAATAATCAACTGTCCCTGCCATTTGGAAATCTTTTTACACCATACCATTACACTCCACCAATCCATCAAATTATAGACCCATAGCCATTGTCTTGCCACTTTCTAAAATTCTCAAAGAATGCATACACAATCAGCTTCTTAGCTATCTAATTGACAAAAATCTTCTGACCCCTACTCAACATGGCTTTAGGCCAAACCATAGCACATCCTCCGCCCTTCTGTCTTTTACACATATTGTCGCAGAGATCAGAGACAAAACCTACTGGAGTTATGTCTTTTCCTTCACCTCTCAAAAGCTTTTGATATCGTCTCACACTCTAAACTACTAACTAAACACCTGATCTCAACGTCTCCTCCTCTGGTATTCTTTGGTTCTCTAACTGCCATTCCAAAAGGATACAGTCTGCCAGACAGCTTTCTACCTGCTCCCCTTTCTTTCCTGTCCAGACTGGTGTCCACTGGGGCTCTATTCTAGGACCTTTTCTCTTTAGCATCTTCATCAACAACCTCCACCCCCTCCTCCACCACCTCCTCCATGATTCAATACACAGACAAGTCCACCCTTATCTCCTGCTCTGATGACATCTCTCTCCTCCACTCTATCACTCAAAACACATTTCATGACGTTGAGCAATGGCTGACAACAAGCTTATCCTAAATTGCAAAAAAACAAAAAAACAAAACAACCTCTCCTTTTCTTCCCTAAATCTCTCTCCCACCATAAAACCACCTTTACCATCTAATCAGATGACAACACCATTATTAAAGCTGATTCTCACACTAAACTTCTGGGTATTGAAAATGATGACCATGTAAAATTTGACCTCCATATACAAGAAACACTGCATTAAAAAAGGCAAATCAAAAAATAGGTCTAAACATTCCTAGTCTCTAACTCCAAACCTGCTCTGCACAGGCTTTCCTCCTTCTCTGTCTTTTGTACACCTCTCCTATACTTACATTTCTACAATCTGCCTTAACAGCCAAACTGGAACAAACTTATAACAACATAGCTTGATTTGCCAGCAAGCACCCATACATTCCATCATCGCCTTGCTTTAAACCACCATAAATGGCTTGAATCCCCCCAACTTCTCCTTCGTTCACAGCTACAGTTCACTCACACCTTACTAAACAACCCCTTAGCCTGTCCGTCCCTCTCCTCTTTTATATCCCTCTACACCTCCTGTCAAATTCTACAGAGCTCTGCTCAACACCTTCTTAATATTTATAAAACCAACAAAAAACATTGGCAAACTTCTTTATAAAAGCACAGTGTCCCAAGCCAGGAACAATCGCCCACCAAATATTCAAACGTCAATTGTACTAACCACTTCAGAACTGAATTTAAAATCTACCTTCTTAATTCTAGCTCCTTCCCATACCAGGACCTTACTGAACCCCCCCACCCCCACACACACAACTGTCTATACCTCTCTTTACTCTAAATCATAGAGCCTTCTACGACTCATACTCTTTGTTAACAGCAACATTGTTATGCTTTTATTACCAATCTCACTCTATTTTCAATAAATATATGATATATTAGTGTGAATAAGTCTGACTTTTCTCTGACTCTCATCTACTGTTCACTCAGCATTTTATTTTGTATATACTTTTCATGTAGCCCTGTGTTACTTTGTGCAATGATACAAGTATGTAATTTTATTGCTTTTTTGAATGTATGATATAACTATGTAATATTCTTGTTTTTTTTAAATGTATGCATTTTAATTTCTTGTGTTTTTTTTTGTTTTAATACAGGAACTTTTCTCTTTGGGTCTCCGCTGAAAATGGGCCTTTGGCTCAGGTAGACTCACCCAGTGAGCAACAGACAAATAAATAAATACATTATGCTTTCATTATAAATACTGTTCTTTTTAAACTGTGCTATACATGGCTGGGTCTCATGGTGTGATGCAAGTAATGTTTATACAGTTTCATGTAGTTCATCCAAAGCTACCAATAAAGTATGTGTAATTTATTTCTTTATAACAATAAGGGGTGTACACAGTAAAGCAATATCTACAACTGCTGGTGGGGGCTATCTGTGGTGGTATAATGTTGTGGGGTAAAGGGAAGTAGGGCAGGGGAGGGTGGGGGTGTTGGCATTAAAAGTTCTTAGCAGTTGAGAGAGATTAATGCTCAATGTTGACATGCCCTTAGACTATGTTGCCTATTGTGTGACAGGTACAATCTAATTTGCTATGGAGGAATTCTGTAAGTTCAGCTCTGAAGGCAGGGAAGGGGCATTGTTGTTAGGCAGTAGTAGAACTATTATGTCTCTGCTTCTGAAATCTATTCTACTGAGAATTCACCACAGTATTTCCTAGTATTTTTTTATCTCAGTCTGCTTCTAACGGTCCATTCCCAGCATGATCAGCACCTCCAGATCCTCATCCAGCTCTCTCATCACCATTTCCACTCTCCAGCTGATCCAGATCCTCATCCCGCTCTCTCGTCACCATTTCCACTTTCCAGCTGATCCAGATCCTCATCCCGCTCTCTTGTCACCATTTCCACTCTCCAGCTGATACTGCACACCAGGATTATGTTAGCTCAGGTACAGTCTACACTGAACCTAAACTGCCACATTCCTACCCATGTGATCAACTTTCCCAAATTGTTCCTTAGGCTCTTCCCCTTCTGGTCATGAAACCATGTCGGCTGCTGTTCCACAGATCGTTATCCTCTAGAAATGCAACCAGCCTTCCCCTCAGGATTCACTCCATGACTTTGCATTGCACAGCTCCCTAGAAATGCTACCAGCCATCCCCTCTGGATTCACTCCATGACTTCACTTTGCACAGCTCTCTACAAATGCTACCAGCCTTCCCCTCAGGATTCACTCCATGACTTCACTTTGCACAGCTCTCTAGAAATGCTACCAGCCTTCCCCTCAGGATTCACTCTATGGCTTCGCTTTACACAGCTCTCTAGAAATGCTCCCAGCCTTCCCCTCAGGATTCACTCCATGACTTCACTTTGCACAGCTCTCTAGAAATGCTACCAGCCTTCCCCTCAGGATTCACTCTATGGCTTCGCTTTGCACAGCTCTCTAGAAATGCTACCAGCCTTCCCCTCAGGATTCACTCCATGACTTCACTTTGCACAGCTCTCTAGAAAGGCTACCAGCCTTCCCCTCAGGATTAACTCTATGGCTTCGCTTTGCACAGCTCTCTAGAAATGCTACCAGCCTTCCCCTCAGGATTAACTCTATGGCTTCGCTTTGCACAGCTCTCTAGAAATGCTACCATCCTTCCCCTCAGGATTCACTCCATGACTTCACTTTGCACAGCTCTCTAGAAATGCTACCAACCTTCCCCTCAGGATTGACTCTATGGCTTTGCTTTGCACAGCTCTCTAGAAATGCTACTAGCCTTCCCCTCAGGATTCACTCTATGACTTCGCTTTGCACAGCTCTGTAGAAAAGCTACCAGCCTTCCCCTCAGTATTCACTCCATGACTTCGCTTTGCACAGCTCTCTAGAAATGCTACCAGCCTTCCCCTCAGGATTCACTCTATGGCTTTGCTTTGCACAGCTCTCTAGAAATGCTACCAGCCTTCCCTTCAGGATTAACTCTATGGCTTCACTTTGCACAGCTCTCTAGAAATGCTTCCAGCCTTCCCCTCAGGATTCACTCCATGACTTCACTTTGCACAGCTCTCTAGAAATGCTACCAGCCTTCCCCTCAGGATTAACTCTATGACTTCACTTTGCACAGCTCTCTAGAAATGCTACCAACCTTCCCCTCAGGATTGACTCTATGGCTTTGCTTTGCACAGCTCTCTAGAAATGCTACTAGCCTTCCCCTCAGGATTCACTCTATGACTTCGCTTTGCACAGCTCTGTAGAAAAGCTACCAGCCTTCCCCTCAGTATTCACTCCATGACTTCGCTTTGCACAGCTCTCTAGAAATGCTACCAGCCTTCCCCTCAGGATTCACTCTATGGCTTTGCTTTGCACAGCTCTCTAGAAATGCTACCAGCCTTCCCCTCAGGATTCACTCTATGGCTTTGCTTTGCACAGCTCTCTAGAAATGCTACCAGCCTTCCCCTCAGGATTCACTCTATGGCTTTGCACAGCTCTCTAGAAATGCTACCAGCCTTCCCCTCAGGATTCACTCTATGACTTCGCTTTGCATAACTCTCTAGAAATGCTACCAGCCTTCCCCTCAGGATTCACTCTATGGCTTTGCTTTGCACAGCTTTCTAGAAATGCTACCAGCCTTCCCCTCAGGATTCATTCTATGACTTCGCTTTGCACAGCTCTCTAGAAATACTACCAGCCTTCCCCTCAGGATTGACTCTATGGCTTTGCTTTGCACAGCTCTCTAGAAATGCTAACAGCCTTCCCCTCAGGACTGACTCTATGGCTTTGCTTTGCACAGCTCTCTAGAAATGCTACCAGCCATCCCCTCAGGATTCACTCTATGGCTTTGCTTTGCACAGCTCTCTAGAAATGCTACCAGCCTTCCCCTCAGGATTGACTCTATGGCTTTGCTTTGCACAGCTCTCCAGGAATGCTACCAGCCTTCCCTTCAGGAATGACTCTATGGCTTCGCTTTGCACAGCTCTCTAGAAATGCTACCTGCCTTCCCCTCAGGATTGACTCTATGGCTTTGCTTTGCACAGCTCTCTAGAAATGCAACCAGCCTTTCCCTCAGGATTCACTGCATGACTTCACTTTGCACAGCTCTCTAGAAATGCTACCAGCCTTCCCCTCAGGATTCACTCCATGACTTCGCTTTGCACAGCTCTCTAGAAATGTTACCAGCCTTCCCCTCAGGATTCACTCCATGACTTCGCTTTGCACAGCTCCCTAGAAATGCTACCAGCCTTCCCCTCAGGATTCACTCCATGACTTCGCTTTGCACAGCTCTCTAGAAATGCTACCAGCCTTCCCCTCAGTATTGACTCTATGGCTTTGCTTTGCACAGCTCTCTAGAAATGTTACCAGCCTTCCCCTCAGGATTGACTCTATGGCTTTGCTTTGCACAGCTCTCTAGAAATGCTACCAGCCTTCCCCTCAGGATTGACTCTATGGCTTTGCTTTGCACAGCTCTCTAGAAATGCTACCAGCCTTCCCCTCAGGATTGACTCTATGGCTTTGCTTTGCACAGCTCTCTAGAAATGCTACCAGCCTTCCCCTCAGGATTGACTCTATGGCTTTGCTTTGCACGGCTCTCTAGAAATGCTACCAGCCTTCCCCTCAGGATTGACTCTATGACTTCGCTTTGCACAGCTCTCTAGAAATGCTACCAGCCTTCCCCTCAGGATTGACTCTATGACTTCGCTTTGCACAGCTCTCTAGAAATGCTACCAGCCTTCCCCTCAGGATTGACTGTATGGCTTTGCTTTGCACATCTGTTATACTAAGAGGACTGACATTTTCCGGATTTAATCATGCTTCCACCATTACACAAGAAAATAATTTACTATTTTACAACCCTCAAGAACTTCTGAAGGATGTCTTCTGTGCCCATCAGAGGGTCTGCTAATACATGGGTGATATTCCTGAAGATTCTGGGAGGTAGATCATCAGATTCTTGTGCTTTATTCTCCCAAAGGGCAATACGTTGCTTCTCCACCTCCTCCCTGTCCAGCCTGTTTTCCATTTTCCACTGTTTCTGCTTGGTATTGTTGTCTTCCAAGCGTGTCAACTTCCTTGCTCTTTGTTTTGTAAAGAGTGAAGATAAGTATTTGTACAGTCCCTTTGCTTTTTTCCCGTCTTCTGTAATTTCCTTCACATCTTTACATGGCAAAGGTGAGAAGGAGAGAAAAAGCCCTTGCCAGGCTGAGTACTTAAAATATTTGATATACACATTAAGCCCTCCCCATCCTTAGCTGCTCTTCTTTTAACTTTTTTTTTTTTTTTTACTGTGCCTCCGCCACACCTCACCTCATTTTTCATCTTGTGTATATCATATCATTTGCCATGACTGATAGCCTTACATTCCTTTGCAGCCACATTGACCTATTTCCTGTTTTGCCACTTCCTCACAGACTTGTCCATAGCCTTGATGACCCCATCTTTGGCCCCTTCTAATATTTTGTTTACCCCTTCAGTTTGCTCACAATTTTCTTACTTATCCTTAAACTTTTCCCCAGTTCAGCATAATCACATCTTCTGAAATCCTACAAAATTTTCTTTGTATTTTAACCTTTCCATCACCTCTGAATCACAAAATTGTACGATCACTATTGATTAAAGGTAGCTTAAGCTGAACATATGCCCCCCCCCCCACCTGCCTTGGTTAGGACCCATTTAAAATTATATCCTTTCTAGTACAATCTTGCACCAGGTGACTGAACTCCACAATGTCCAAGTAAGGAGCAGGTAAGTTTCATCTCAGCTCTTTATGCATTTGGGTAACAGTCTGAGGAGGCTGTGGAATTATGAATAGTCATTTGGTCAGTGGGACAGGATCAATAAGTGTCTTTATTAAAGGCAACTAATGCAAGAATAGCTATGAATCATGGAAGACAAGTTAGAATGGAAGAGAAATAAGGGATGAAAGTGAGAATGTAAAATATAGTTCCCTTCCCTCTGTGAAATCTGATGCATGAATGACTTCTTTGTGTGTGTTTCAAGAATTTAAGCAACAAGCTGCTGACCTACATTATGTCATGCCATGAGTAACACCACTGTATGCCCAGCAACACCACTGTATGCCCAGTAATGCCACTGTATGCCCATGCTGTTCAAACTACAAACCAAAATATAGAACCCACTGGATGACTAAGGGGTGACTGCTGACCTACTGCTGTCACAAAGTTGGTAAACGATTTACATCATCCTCTGCCATGGTCTGCCCACTGACAGCCAGATCAAGATTCTGCACCATATGAAAATAGTGAGCATCTACCCATGATGCAATGCACGTGAATTGGCATCAGCAAATAGAAATGTTCCCAGTGGTGGTCAAGCAGGCCACATCTTGGTGGCTAGTGCTCAGCAAGCCAGAGATCCAATATGAGCAGAGAAAACTAAAAACAGATTAGGTGATACCAGTGGCAGTGTGTCTAACTGTGTGAAGACCTGGATTCTACTCTTAGTCTAGGTTCTTGTGGGGAAGGAGTCAGCCAGAGAGAGAAAGACAGAAAGGATTGAGCGGCTCATTGCTATTGTGAGCTGTGGGTAGTGATGTCATATGACAGAGTTGTTAGGACAGTGACAGCAGAAATATTTCAGTGCAAACAGACTGTAGGACTGTCTTAGGTCCTTAGTAAACCAGTTGCAACCTTCTCACGAGTGTTTGGTGCAGTTACCAACAAAGGCAATAATGTGATATCAGCAGATGATCCAGATGCCTGAGGTTAAGGGTGGTGAATGCCCATATACAGCAGTGGTCTCTATGCCTTGGGCTGACACAGAGCACAGCTTCCCCTTACATTTAAAGTCTGCATCCTGGAATTCTGAGGTTTCCTAGTCCCGGTAGGCTGGTGATTTATTTTCAGGGGATACCCAAAGTGGTATTCATATTGGCTAACAGAAATATGGCCAGAGCACTGTGGAAATGCCTGTACTCTTTCTGTAGATCATGCTGGTGGGCCATGTCTGATGGGAGAAGTGCAAACATGGAAGAGAGTGTTGAGCAGAAACACAATGTAAGGAGGTGGATTATGTTAAAAACAAAATTCCACTTGTTGTGGTGATTAAACTGGACTGGAAGAATCCAGCCTAATTACAACTGTGAGGAGGAAATGGCAAACAAAAGTACAATTTCATTGGGAGATGCCAATGAGAAACATGGTCTGGTCTCAAAATGAAGGATGCAGAAGAAGTGCATTTTTAGTGAGATATTATTGCCTGAAGGACTAGTTAACTCACATGTGGAAGAGTTGCACACAAAGCAGTGAGTACAGATTGGATGGCAGATAATAATGCATCAGGTGAAATGCCTTGGAGTTCAAATGCAGCAGTGCCTGTTGCAAGCAGAAAATGGTGGAGCTAAAAATATAAGAGAAGGTTTGAAAGATTAAGATTTAAGACATAAATAGTAGGTTAATTAAGTTTATATGGGAAAAGGGTGAAAGGTGTGTTCTCACAAATAGGCATCTCATAATGTTGTATAATGTGTACTATAAAATTGAACATATTAAAAATAATGTTTGAGGGAGTTATTATTAAGTAGTGTCTTACAGGAAGGGGTATATGATATTAAAGGTAGGAATATTAGAGAAGTATTGATAATGGTTACAGAAATAGTAGATAGTATTAGCATCCCTCTCAACTACCCAGATTTTCACAGAATGTCCAGATTTTTACCTCAAAATTTCAGTCTGTTCCTCATAACATTTTTGGTTTTCTGACAAATCACTGGGATGAAATAATGTACATTTGAGTTTCAGACTTCATATCCTTTAGAAAATCCATTTTAATACATACCCTGTTATTCTAGCAACTTTCTAAGATTATAAGAGCAATACTTAAAATCTGTCCCTAGTTTTGAGCATTTGCACCCCATTATGGCAGGCTTTGACAAGATTTCTTGGGTTAAGAGGTTGAGAGGTATGACCATTGGTAAGGGAGAGACAAATAGAATGATGGTAGCCCGTGATATAAAGATGGTACCTGATAGTGTTCAATTCAGATTTGGAATACAGGACAGAAAATAAAACTGCATTTTTTTCTGTGAAATGTATTTTAAATATATGGGTAGAAGTATTGCTGAATGTGGAAGAAGGTGAATTGGTTAGAATGGAGAAAGGACCGTGGCAGGATTGCCCAATGAGTGGGGTACTATTTGTGCTTAATGCAGTGGCAGAGCAAGTTAAAAACAGGAAGTTAGAATTAAGAATAAGGGGACAATCTGAGTCGCCATTGGTATTATGGTTTGCAGATAATTTAATGATACTGGTTAAGAACAGGGAAGTAGAGAAGGCTGTCAAAACCTTTTTGAGTCTTTGAGTCATGTCCGTTTAATTGTAAGTAGGAAAAATGTAAACGATTTGGAAAGGTAGTGAAATAAGGAGATACTTCTTTTGCAAAAAGTATGACTGTGATATTAGGAGTACATTTGGAGGGTGGCGTGATATAGAAGCAATTGGGAGAAAATTTGAAATGGCATAAGAAGAGTTGTTCAACTAAAGAGAGCATTTAAGTTGACAATTTAAAAGAAAGTGTATTGCATTTAGTTAGATTAGGTGAAATAGAGTAGTCAGCATGCATATGTGTTGCCAAGCAAAAAAGGAGAAATTATCACTGGAAATTTATTTTAGCAAAATTTGGGGGGGAGTTCAATGTTAAATCCAGTCAAAAAGGTAGTTGTGTATAACAGAAAGGAGAAAGGAGGTAGGTTTAATCAACCTGGTAATTTTTTTTTGCACCATTACATCTTTTTTGGGGTGCTGAGCAACATATAGGAAGAAAGAAGAGCTTTTCAGGTGAGTTGAGCATGCAGTATCAGGATTTTTATGAAATGGTGGAGAAGAAAAGACAAAAAAACAGCAATAAAATGGAAGGTTAGTGGGCATTACAGGAAAATGCTGTTATGGAAAGCTGAGTTTGAAATTATACAGTAAAAAAGAAGCCATTGTTACGAAAGGTCCATGCTACATAAATAGCAACAGGAAGGATTATGTCTTATATGTGGACAACATGGAACAGCAGAACATTTTCCCAACATGTGTGGGAGCTGTGAAATTTTGGAAAGGAGTTGGGAATTTAATGAATAAGAAGGTAATGAATGAGATCATTTTAAATATGATTTATTTATTTATTATATGTATGCCAAATGTGGAAAGATATGTGTGGGTAAACCCTTGTACAATAAAAGTGGGAACTGAATAGTATTTGGGCAAAAATAAAGTTTAGGTTATGAACAAAAAGTTTGGAGAGCTGAAAATGGTGCATTTGCTGTATTAATTGGCTTTGATAATTTCAGTTTTGATAAAACACCTCTACAGAAGTTACTGGGATACTGTTAAGTTGCATGGCTGAATTCAGTGAGGGAGAGATTCAGGTAACAGCTTTGAATTCTCCTGGGATGAGCATCTAGCAAATGCTGCAACTGGATGCAGAACCACCAAGCAGAGCTGAAGCGGGTAAGTCGTGGGGTGACATTATCAGTTGAATTAGCTCATACAGGTGACTACATTAATGTTTCAATTTTATAATGATGTTTAAGCAGTCTTTGTTACACACAGAGCAAATTACTATGACATCTTCAGCACATTTCAGTTCTTCACAGGAACCAGTAGTCACTATGAGATCCCAAAGTTGGCCCACTACAGTTTTTTGATTCCAAGACACTGATCAAACACTGGCAACAACTAGTGGATTGAGGCCGTGCATTTTTGTTAAAATTTTAGTCCATGCATGTGGGACCTGAGTGGAACAATATAAATTCTGGAATGAGGTAATAATTTCATTAAGTATAACTATGGCACACATGAGTGCAGCTGTTAATTTTGCAACTGAAACAATTTATGATTCATTTTTTGAGACAGAAAAAGCTATATAAATTTGTTTTGTATAACTCTGAGAAACAGAAAACTGAGGTACCATGTTCTTACTTCATAGTTTATGATTTACACTTGAACAAGAAATGTAAAGGGCAGATGTGGAACAGAAATGTTTATTATAATAAAGAAACATCATAACAGAGCTATCCAAACATTGAAAAGTTGATCAACCACAAATAAAAACTAAAGAACTGAGAACACAGACTGGGGGAGAGCAGGGTTTATTGATTTGTTTATCAAAAGTGGTAATTTATATCATATAGAGAAAACAAATAGTCAGATGGTTGTTGATACTAATAGGTGAGTTTTAAAATATGCTGACCAGCCAAGAAATGTTCTCTTTGTGGAAAATTACAGCATTTTAAGAGAGAATTACATTATTAATGTATGTAGAGTGTGATCATGTAGGACATAGTAAAGAAAGTTGTGATAAGAAATGCATTACATGAGGAGTGACCACTTTTGGGTTGATTGCCTGAAGAATAATCAGGTAGAAATGCTTTCCAATGAACAAAAATATGGTACAAAATGATGAAGAAGAACTGTTTCCTTCTCAATTCCTTATAATAATTCTAACAGACATTTAATATGCAGACTATCAATGCTAAAATATTAAACATCATTACTTCTTCAACCCTCTGCTTTTCTTAAAACATTTAATATTTATGAGTTTGTTTAAGCCTAGAAGTTTATCAGCATTTAGTTCTATCTGCCATCAAGTTTTTCTGACTTCTAAAGCATTCTTATAATTGCCTACCCAGTAATCACATGGTTCAAGAGCTATGACAGAAAAATAAAATTTTTGTTTACCTTGATTTAACTTAGGGCATCAAAGGATATGTTTTAAAAAAGGGTATTATTTGCATCTTTATTCTTAATAGAATAAAGATGTTCATGTATCCTAGTGCTCAACCTATGGGTAATCATATTCACAAAAAACAATGGCATCTATCATAAACAGCTATATAAACTACACCTATAAAATTATAGTTATAATGCTGTCTTATAAGCATGGTTCTATTCACATGTTTTAAAAACCTAAACACCCTTCAAATACATAGGAACACCTACTACAAGTTCCACATGTATATATGCCTAATGCGTTATCAGTAAATGGCAAACTAAATTACTTGTGTGCTATCAATTTGTAATAAACTTTTTAAACTTTTCCCTTCCTTATATATGAACCTTGAGCATTCTCCTAGCACTGATGTTAATTCTCAATCTGCTTTAATAATATACCAATTATTATAAATACAGCTGTTAATGCTAGCACTATCTATTTAATATTTTAGCATATACATTCTGCATATTAAATGTCTATAGAAGAAGAAGTTATATTCAATATGTTTATTATGTGCTTTACAAAATGTGTATGTAATTTTAAGAGAAAGCACAGTTGCAGTAAATTGTTTATCATAATTATGAATCAAGAGGTGCATATAAGAGTGAAGAGTTATGGGAATAGTATTCCAAAGAAGTTCTTACTATTTTTAGAATGAAAGCACTAACTACATTTATTATGTGTATTTTATCTAAAATAATATGGGATGGAGACTACAATTCAAGTTTTTTAGACATTAAAATGGAAAAGTAAGTAGTTGTCAGGAAGGGATATAAGGTATTGTATGTCTATAACTGCCCAAAATAGGTTAATATATAGAGGGCCCCTCAAGCTACTGTAGATATGTAAATAGAGGGTTCACGAATGCCTACACTAAGTAAATAAGCTCTGTATTCAACAACATCCATACCACATTTTTTGTGCTGTTTATTCACTCGAAAAAATTACACTAAGTGTAGACATAGTCTACACATTTTGGTAACCCTTATGAATCCCCCTTGGTATTTAAAGTTTTAAGAACATCAGTAATTAGAATTATATATACTTAGTGTAGGTGTTAACGAATCCAGTGCTTTACCTAAAGAAATATAAAAGTATATTAAGGAAAGACAATTACCAGATAATGTGCTTTTAGATCGCAAAGCATTAATGGTAGACATTAATTTCTGTAGTGTGCTTAACAAATTGGTCCATGGATTTATAACATGAGGGATAACTATATAGAAGGGTTTGAAAGAGTATGCCAATTTTTTCAATAGAACATCATTAGACAGGTGACTGTAGCTTAAAGTATAATACCTTAAGAAATATAGCTGATGATAAATTATCTCAAGACAGTATAAATGTAAATGCTATTTTAGAGAATACAACCCCCCCCATTCCTAATCTGCTTATTTTGAAACAAGTAAAAAGACTGAAAGAATTACTTTAGCAAAAAAATAAAAATAAAAAAAATAAAAAAGCAAACAAACAAGTAAGGTTGGGTAAAATTAAAGACACATTACTTTTACATATAGGTGAAACAAGTTGCATATTAAGGGTTTTATTATTCTGGAAAAGTTGTGATTAACATTTCTGATAAGGTATAAGAGTCCAATAATTTTGGCACATGAAATTTATGAAAGAAGAAGAAATTAGAAAAAAATATATATGGAGAAAGTGATTTCTGAGGTAAGTCAGGAGAAATGGATAAGTCAGAGTTATAAACCCTCTGTTGTCTCCAATTTTTAATACTTTTCTGTTCTGCCACATTTTTGTCAGGATTATCTCTTTCTCCCAGTATGATTGCATCTTTACTAATACAGATATTGGCTGCTTTCACATGACCAGCTTTAGAGCATACACTCAAATTACCCTTTCCATTAAAAAATCCTGATGTGGAATGCCAGTCCAGTTGATTATGTGTGCTTTCATAAAATTAATGCAGTCTGTTCCTTCCAGTTTCTTTGGTACGGGAGGAAATCTCAAGTTTTCTCTATGCTGTCTATCTTCTAATTATACTATTTTTTTAAACAGCTCTTTTTGAGAAACCTCATACTCAGCCTGCCTTTTTTTTTCATTTCAAAAATTGATTTTTGCATTGTTATCAATTTGTCTGAATAGCTTATGAAAGCTTGGTCTACTTTTTAGCCTTTTATTATTTGAGCTGATGTACTACTTCAATGTTTCATTTGTTTTACTCAGCTCTAAGCACATTTGATTTATTTTTTTCCTTTAAATTACTGGAAGCCATATCTTGTACCAGAGCTGAAGCTTGAATTGCTTTTTGTTAAATAGTTGCAGGATTCTTCCCATCCAGAGTTTTTTCTTCACCTTTTCTGCTTGATTTTCTTTCAGGTTCACCAAATATCATCTTTCTGACATCCAGGCAGTGTACTTACTAGCCAGTAACTGAAATTTGTATCCGAGTTGACAATTTTACTGGGCCTTTTTTCTTAATTTCTTTTTTCACACTGAGAGAGTTGAGATTAAGCTCTTGATCACTGCACAGTCATCTTGGAAGCCCAAAAAGATGGAAATCTTTATTCATATTACAACTGTTTAACAGTCATTAGCTAAGAATGTTATTAGCGTATTGAATGAGTGCTCCAGTAAGGGAGTAGAAGAGGACAACAAAGTTAAGAGGCCTTATAGAAATGAATGTGGAAATGAATGTTAAATGCTGATTTAACAAATTGGAGATTTATTTTAAATGACTGGTCTATATAGTGCAAATGTGTATACAAGGTCAGGTAAAGAAATGGATTGCAGGTGAAACTCATGGCTTGGGTTAAGAGAGTGAGGCTTGTAGTATGTTATGCTTAGTTAAGAAATTTGAAAGGACTTTTGTGGAAAATTATACTGAAAAGGCCTATGAGAGAACTTCACATTCATAATTATCAAGTGCTCTACAACAAGTAGGATTTGATCAAAATAAGAACAAGAACAGATGAATTATATTCAAATTCTTACATGAAACACATAGTTAATGGGTACATAAGTACTTCAGTACCATTGAAGAGCAGTATATGGCAAGGGTGCCCACCGAGCATTATACTATTTGATTCATATTAGCTTTGTGTTGTACAAATATGTAGGTGGAACTTGACCTTTTTTATAAGGGAAAGTTCCCTGCTGTGATGTCTTATATTGTTTGGTTAGTGCTGTATGCAGATGATGAGCCAGTGTTTTACACATTAAATGTCATAACTTAACAACGTACTAAAAGATTTGAGATACAAGTGAATATTATGGCAAGCACAAGGTTTTGAATTAATATAACCCTACAGGGTGTTATATTTACAAATATTTTGTGTCCACAATGGTCCTCCAATAACCTCCCACAAGAGACCATTATACTAGGGGAATTTAATATTAACTGGTACTCCTGCAACTCTGACCACCCTACCACCCATATCAAACTCTATGGCTTTACCCAATTAAAACCACAACAAGGTTTCATAAAACTACTAAAAAGGAAATTATCCTTGACTGGAGTCTCATCAACTACTCCACACTTTCCTATGGTTCTGGTACCCTAACTGATTCACTCAGTGACCACCTCCCAGCATACATTATACGTCATCAGGCAAATCCTATAAAAAAAAAAAAAAAACATCTACTTATCAAATTCGCAACACCAAAAATTTCAGGCCTCAAGATTTCATAACATCCCTTAAGCTCTGAAACTGGAAACCCCTCAAGTCTTTATCCCTGGACAGTGCAGTCGACTATTTTAACACCACAGTTTTAAATATCTTAAATAACAGGCCCTCTATCAGGACAATATGAGCAAAATCTAATTACTCTCCTTGGATCACTAAACAGACAAAATCATTCCTAAAAGAAAGAGATAACGCATGGCACGAATGGACCCACAAAAAATCAATAGTTACTCACCAGAAGTATCTCCAGCAAAGAAACAAAGCCAAAACCCAAATAAGACTTGATAAGAAGAATTACTATACTAGCTTACAAGCTAAATACCAAAATAATCCTCAAAAATTCTGGACCACTTTAAATAAAATACTACAACTAGGTCACTGCCCATCAAGCTAACATCTCTACTAGATAATAACAACACATTCTCCTTAAAAAACAGTCTCAATACACAAATACTTGCTCAGGCTAAAACTCACAACCCTGGCAGCTGACAACCTACCCTCAACATACTTAAAAATAGCAGCTGAAGCCATCTCCTATCCAGCTTCCCTACTAATTAACCATTCCATATCTGAGCAATGCATCCCCACTCTCTGGAGAATTGCTCACATCATACCCCTACACAAAGTAGGTCCCTCCACCAACTTCTCTAACTATCAGCCCATAGCAATCCTATCCCCTCTATCAAAAATCCTTGAAAGGCGTGTTCACATCCAAATACTTAACCATCTCCTAGACAATAAATTACTTACAAATACTCAGCATGGCTTTCGCCCATACCATAGTACTACCACACTTAGCCCTTATTAGCTTCACTAACACCATCAGTCAACTTAGAAATAAAGGTGGGCTAGTATCAGCAATCTTTTTAGACCTATCAAAAGCCTTTGATACAGTGTCTCATAACAAACTGCTAACTGCCTTGTCCAAATTGAACCTAAGCTACTCCACTCTAGCCTGGTTTCAGAACCACCTCATAGATCGGCAACAAGCGGTATGGTGGAACAAATCTCTTTCTCCCTTACTACCAGTATCTATGGGTGTGCTCAGGGGTCGATTCTCGGCCCCCTCCTTTTTAACCTGATACAAATAATCTCCATAATGTTACAACTCTAGCCACCCTTATAGAGTATGCAAACAACTCCACTGTCATATGTTCTGCCCCAACTCTACCTGAACTACAGAACTTAATCCAAACATCCTTCAATGCTATTGAATTATGGTTGGCAGATGCCCAGTTAACCTTGAACCCAAATAAAACTAAACTCATGCTCTTCCACTCCACTAAATACAAAACCCAATCCACTTACTTACATCACATCCAGTAATCAGATTTTGATTGAACCAGTACCATCCATCCAACTTCTCAGTGTTGTTATTGATAAAAATCTGAAGTTCGACTTACACATTGCCTAGACTGTAAAAAAAGTACACAAGAAAATAAGTACCTTATATAGATGCAAAAACTACCTAACCACAAACTTTAGAATAACCACAGCCAGAACTCATCTTCAGTCAACTTTACTATATGCCTCACCCATCCTTACCAACCTCTCCCAAATCAGACCTAAGCAAGTTAGATTCCTGCTATAATAAGATAGCTAAATTTGTCACTAGCTGTCCTCCTAGAACCCATCATTGTAAGGCCCTAAGACAACTATCTTGGTTAGAACTACCCCACCAACTCATTCTCACGCAACTCTCTACTGCCCACAAATGTACTATAAACCTGATAAAACACCAGCTCTACAAGGCCTCCTTAATTCCCATATAAGTACCCATCCACTAAGATCTACTACTAAAGCTTTAATTGAAGTAACTAGGAGTAAAAATAGCTCAGGTGACTCTCTATACTTCTACTACATTGCTAAACTGTAGAATGCCTTACCACTTGAAATTAGAACTATAACTAGCTTAAAAAACTTGAAGCATCACATTAAAGCCCACCTCACCAGTTCCTGGACTTGTACATGTACTGGGCATGGATAGCCCAAACCATGAAAATAGCTGATTTTAAAATTTTAATTGCATATGTAAAAGGCATTGAATTTAAGCCATATGACTACCTTACATTGTTTTTTTTTTTCTTTCTCACTGTTAATATCTATCAGATTTTAGGTCTTCAGTTTGCTATGCTACCTATATATAAGACTAAGTATCGTAATTGCACTCTTATTGTATACAATGTCACTACCTGTTACTACTGTAAGAACTGTCTTCTAGAAGCATTGTTATACAAGATTAGTGGTCTTGTCTCCCACTTGACCAATTTATTCTGTTCTAGTCGTTTTACTGTTACTATTTTTTTTCTTTATTGTATTATACAATTTTTTTTCTACTAACAAAATAACAAACCAAATAAACAAAAGGCCACCAACCAGAGAAAGAATTATATATTTATTAAATGGATCGTAGACAGACACTTATGATTAAAATAATTTAGCAAACTCCATAAAACAAACAAATATGTAAGCGCTTTCATTTAAAAGTTTTAAACTTCCTCAGACAATTATATTCCATGACATCAATTCCTTATATAACCTTCTTCTAATTCAAAAAAAGTGTGCCCGAAAACTAAAAAAGATCGGGCATGCTCAGTTGTCAGCAAATGGGTGTTTGAAATATATGAGCTACGAAAACCATAGCTTATGTTAAATACATATAAAATAAATATTTATCTCATGAACAAAATAAATATTACCTATTAAAGTTTAACTAATTTACCTTTAAATGAATTAATAACTAACAACATCAAATGGAATCAATTCAATTATATAAAAAATAAACTAAACTTTTAAATATAAATAATTAAAAATTATTATTTATATTAATCCTCTTAAAGTTAATTTACTTGCAATCCTCTAACCTAAAAGATTTTAAAAAAAATTAGATTTGAAACTAAAATAATTATATAAATTTATTATAACAAATATAATATTTTATATTTATATTTATTAATGTAAAAATGACATAAAATAAAATAAATAGAATGAAATAAACTAAATAAACTAATGGCTTCCTTTATTTGGGTACATAAACTACATTTGGGTACTTATATATTAATCCTTAATTTTATTCCGATCTAATGCTTTTAATTTTAGAATTGGTACTATAGAATTTCTTTAATTTAGGCCTGGTCAAGAATCAGCTTGTAATTTTATTTGCCATAACAATTCTTTTTCTTCTAAAATTATATTCCACGGAGATTTATCTTTAATTTCTACCTGATCCAAAGCCATATAAAGAAATTTATGGTCATTATATTCACAAATATGCTTTGCTAGCACATTATTCATCTTCAATTTCTTTATTGCATATTCGTGCTCATAAAAAAAAAGAGATACAAGAACAACATAAAGCTAGATATACAACTCCTTTTGATTTACAATTAAATTTCTTTTTTATATAATACTTCTTATTCCTTATAAAAAAATTTTCCCCTTCTTGAATTTTATGACACCATTTACATGCGCCGCACTTATAAGTCCCAGTTTTATTCATTTCTTTTTTCTTTTGATTATTATTAGCTCTAAGAAGTTCTTTAAAACATTTACCTTTTCTATATACAATTTTCGGAAATTGATTAATATATTTTTACATTGTGGATCATCCATTATGATTTCCCAATTCCTTATAAATACATCTTTTACCAGTTGATAATCTTGTGTAAAAGTAATTACTAAGGCTTTGAAAAATTCATTATAGGAACAATTTTCCCTATTTATATTCTTACTAACATTAAAATTGGCCAAATTATTCTTTTCTTTAGTAAAATTTATACTTTCAGCACATCCCTCCCCATCATTATCAATAACTAATTCAGTTTTTATTTTTAAAATTGGCATAAAATACCCATTTTTTCTTTTTTGTATTACTTCAGAAATCAATTTATTCACTAAATTTATAGGATATTCTTTATTAGTAAACATCGTCCTTAAATGATCACATTCTATTATAAAATCTGAAAATCTAGTTATCATTCTGGCTGCTCTTACAAGCTGCCCCTTAACTACAGATTTTTTCTGATGTTCTGGATGTGCACTAGTGTAATGAAGGAAGCCATTAGAATACTTTTTTTTCCTATGACTAGACGAAATATAAGTTTTAAGTTCATAGTCTTTAATTAAATTAATATCTAAGTAATTTATATTATCACTCTCAATACTCCATGTAAATTTTAAAAAAAGTTGTAGTTTTATTAATATAAGTTAAAAATTCATCTAAAATGTTAGAATTTTCTTTCCAAATTAAACAAATATCATCCTGGAACCGATGGTATGATTTAATATATGAATAATATTTACTATTAAATATAAATTTTCACTCTCATACCATCATAACATTAGTAAGAATATAAATAGGGAAAATGGTTCATATAATGAATTTTCCAAAGCCTTAGTAATGACTTTTACACAATATTATCAACTGGTAAAACATGTATTTATAAGGAATTGGGAAATCATAATGGATGATCCACAATGTAAAAAATATATTAATCAATTTCCAAAAATTGTATATAGAAAAGGTAAATGTTTTAAAGAACTTCTTAGAGCTAATAATAATCAAAAGAAAAAAGAAATGAATAAAACTGGGACTTATAAGTGCGGCGCATGTAAATGGTGTAATAAAATTCAAGAAGGGGAAATTTTTTTATAAGGAATAAGAAATATTATATAAAAAAGAAATGTAATTGTAAATCAAAAGGAGTTGTATATCTAGCTTTATGTTGTTCCTGTATCTCTTTTTATATAGGTAAAACAGAAAGAGCATTGTCATAAAGAATTTATGAGCATGAATATGCAATAAAGAAATTGAAGATGGATAATGTGCTAGCAAAGCATATTTGTGAATATAATGACCATAAATTTCTTTATATGGCTTTGGATCAGGTAGAAATTAAAGATAAATCTCCGTGGAATATAATTTTAGAAGAAAAAGAATTGTTATGGCAAATAAAATTACAAGCCAATTCTTGGCCAGGCCTAAATGAGAGAAGTTCTATAGTACTAATTCTAAAATTAAAAGCATTAGATCAGAATAAAATTAAGGATTAATATACAAGTACCCAAATTTAGTTTATGTACCCAAATAAAGGAAGCCATTAGTTTATTTAGTTTATTTCATTCTATTTATTTTATTTTATGTCATTTTTACATTAATAACTATAAATATAAAATATTATATTTGTTATAATAAATTTACATAATTATTTTAATTTCAAATCTAATTTTTTTTAAAAAAAACTTTTAGGTTAAAGGATTGCAAGTAAATTAACTTTAAGAGGATTAATATAAATAATACATTTTAATTATTTATATTTAAAAGTTTAGTTTATTTTTTATATAATAATTGAATTGATTCCATTTGATGTTGCTAGTTATTAATTCATTTAAAGGTAAATTAGTTACACTTTAATAGGTAATATTTATTTTGTTCATGAGATAAATATTTATATGTATTTTATATGTATTTAACATAAGCTATGGTTTTCATAGCTCATATATTTCAAACACCCATTTGCTGACAACTGAGCATGTCCAATCTTTTTTTAGTTTTTGGGCGCGCTTTTTTTGAATTAGAAGAAGGTTATATAAGGAAGTGATGTCATGGAATATAATTGTCTGAGGAAGTTTAAAACTTTTAAACGAAAGAGCTTACATATTTATTTGTTTTGTGGAGTTTGTTAAATTATTTTAATCATAAGTGTGTGTCTACGATCCGTTTAATAAATATATAATTCTTTCTCCGGTTGGTGGCCTTTCGTTTATTTGGTTCGTTAGTTTGGTGTCATTTGTGGAATATGTCGCTACTAACAAAATAGTTTACTAACAATGGAGATTTTCTCTCCGGGCCTCAACTGTAAAAAGGGTCTTATGCCCAGTCGGACTCTCCCGGTAAACAAGTGTAAAATAAAAATAATAAATAAATATTTTTTTTTCTGTTTTGGGTTTTATCTTTGGAAATTATAAGATAGTTTATATCCATGATTAGACAGGTTGAAAAATAAGAAGCATGAGTCCAAAAGAACACTAATAGAATCCAGTTATAAAACAACAGGTTTATTGCACACACCCAACAAGAAAATGAACATAACAACTCTCTTGTTTTTTCAATTTCAAAAACAAACTAAACAGATACTGCCCCTTACTTTACAGTTCCACAAAGAAGCAGTTCATTTTGTTAGCTTTATAAAGTTCATTCAGCCCCTGTAAATCAGCTGTCTCTAACGTTAAGCTGTGGACATCAGCAGGGTCAGATTCCAGCTCACTCTTACAGGCACTCATCTTGATGGACTCCATGAATTAGCCCTGACCGGGATGGCATACTGTAGGTTACCAGGGTCTTCCTTCTTGATCCCCTGATAAAGAACTAACTTTCCAAACTACTTTAAACGGGGACTCTCTTTTTATAGCATGCTAATTGGCTATTAAAACCTCAGCACTGACTAATACATATACATTTCCTGACTAGCTCTTTTTAGAGACTCTTCCCATGCCCCTCACTACAACATATTTTTAAAGCCAAATTACCCAAGTTTCTATCCATCATGTTATAATTTACCTCCTCCTAAGACCTAAACAACCCACTATCATCTCTGTTTGCTGATTTAATTTTGTGGGTCATGGCACATTTAAAGTACTGGGGGATAGTGTCCACTGTCATGATGTTGTATTGTTACTTGTTTGCTTACACAACCAGAGTAATAAGTCAGATCAGTTACCAAATTAAAGCACCCATCAACAGATAGTACTTCAATGCATTGTATGCCCAATTTATCTCGGGAGTCTCTCTTTCAGTGTCTGAATATATCTTTTCTTCCTTTCTTAACCTACTGCTAATACCTCACACAGAGAAACTTTAGTTTGGATGTCTTGGGATAGCAATATTACTAAACCTGCCCTTAATGCATCAGTATATAGGGCAAACTCTTATTAAATTCAGAAGTCACTAACACAAGTTCAGAATGCAGGATCTTTTTTAGTTAATTAAATGATTTATCTGCCTCAGAAGACCTTTACCTTGACAGGAATGTTCCCTTTTATGAGATCTGTTAAATGTCTGACAGAGTCATGATATTAGACACAAACTTTCCATAATACCCAGTCAGCCCTAGAAATGCTTTCAATACAGGCTGTGTTTTTATGGTCTTCATTTTTTTCTGGTTGTGGTCTCACCACCTCTTTTCTTAAAAGGTACCCTAAGTGTGTCACAGCTGGTATATGACATTTCTGGGGTATTAAACTTGTTATACCCAGTGCAAAGAAATTCCCCTTCATTTCCACCATTTAATTTACTGTCTCTAACATATCAGACTGATATTCATATATAGAAATGTGCAATAAAGAAGAAAAAAAGACATTTATTATGTATCCAAATATTCTCCTTTGTTGGATACTATGAGAAAGTCAGTTGTGAATAGCTGGCATTTGGTGTGTATGGATGAACAGGTGAGTCAGTTATTTCCCAGACGTGTGAAATTCTCATATGGGAGATATTAAAATTTAAAAGAACTTTTGTTGGGTGGGTTTGGCACTTATAATGAGAGACAGCAAGCAGACACTTTTCCATGTGGACACTGCCCAGCGTGCAGAAGAGTTATGAACTTATCCGAAACTTTTTTCAATGGGAGTAAATTTATTTTGAGATGTCAGTTTAGTTGTATGTCATGTGGTGTAGTATACATTTTGGGATGTGGTTCTAAGAATCCTAAATGGTATATTGGGCAAATGAAAAGGAAGGTTATAATCAGGGTGTTGGAACATTTGGGGGATGTCCGTAATGGTAATATGAACAGTCCAGTTGCCGAACATTTCTCCGTAGCACATGGTGACTCCAGTGAAATACTTTTTGTCAGTGTGTTAGGTCAGCCTATGTTGTATAGAGGGGGTGATCTGGTTAGTAAGTTGTTAGAGTTAGAAAGCAGGATGATTTTGAATTTTAGAATGTTGCATCCTAGAGGACTGAATACTGAGGTCAATTTGACCTCAAGATAAAGAAATGAAATATGTAAAAATGTGTAAGAGCCAAAGAAGTGGTCATTCAGGTGGAATAATAATGAAATGAAAGTTTGAACTTAGGAATTTCAAGAAAATTTAAATAAATGATAATATATTCATCTTAAGGAAGAGTGTATTTAAGTATTCAATGTTAGTAGTGTATATATTTCAATATTTATAAATGTCAGGAATGGTTGGTTGTATGCATTTAATTATGTAAGTGGATCACTTTAAGAGTTAATCGGCTATTTTACATCAGTAGGGGGTGTGGGGTATAACAGCACTGATTTGAATTTTGTTATCCACTGAAGGCAAATTGACAAGGTTCCAGATGATGTGGAGATTAAATGTAGCACTGAAACTACTTTAGCTCATTGCGGGGTATTTTATATTTTTATAGTCTTATAATTGATGTTTACAGATGAAATTATGTCATTGTAGTCCTTCCCAAGAAAATAAGGAAAATTTCATATATTTTGTCCTTTGAGCTTGTACTAGATGCTGTCTGTTCAGACAGTCTGTTTGCTGGTGGACTCTTTGTTTATGTGTTCCTTACATATCAGACGGGTCTATGTCATATAATTGAATTTCCAAAATTTTGAAAACCATATGTTTGAACTTGGAAGTTTGAAATTTGACAACATCGAAACCTCAGAACAGCAAATTTTTTCCCAGGTGAAAAAAAATCGCTATTCCGAAAAACACACACACAACACAAGCACACCAAAACCTTAATAAACCTACACTACACCTTACATATACAGCTATCTATACACTAACCTTAACGCAAACCCTTACCCTAAGGTCTGTCACTATCGCACACTTACCTTACCTGCACCCTAACCCTAAAGTCTGTCACTATCACACACTTACCTTACCTGCGCCTTAACCCTAAGGTCCGTCACTATCGCACACTTACCTTACCCGCACCCTAACCCTAAAGTCCGTCACTATCGCACACTTACCTTACCCGTGCCCTAACACTAAAGTCCATCACTTTCGCACACTTACCTTATGAGCACCCTAACCCCAACGTCCGTCACACTCGTACACTTACCTTAACCTGATCCGTAACTTTCGTACCACAGTAGAGAAAATGTCGAAGCCGTGGAAACAGCCAACCAAATTCTTTCCCTAGGAAAGAATTTGAATTTCCGCGGCTTCAACATTTCTATTTTTTGAACTTCCCCATTCATACTTCAAGTATTTGACATTCCAAACGGGTGATTAAATAACATAGACCCTATCAGACTTATTCCAGGTTATTTAAGCATACTGCATACGCATTCTGTGTCAGCCTGACTTATAATGCAGTTAGTAAAATGTATACAAAGAAACAGGTGAATCTTACACTTCACATGAAAACAGTAATAAGATATTTGATATAATCTCAAAACTCTCCATTAAATTTGTATTATACTAAACAAATGTATAAACCGAATAACATAACCATGTTCTTCTCTGTTATTCTCACATATTGATTTTTAATAATTTTATCAGTTGCTGCTTCTTAAAAACATAAAATGTCATACCTAAATATTTTAAATACATCATATGTGAAATATCAAATTATATTTCTTTCATGTACTATGATGAACTCATCAAATGTTGCATCTTGTGAAAACAAACTGGTTAGCCCATTTAATACATGACAAAATGAAATTTGCATTTTGAAAATTGTACTTTCTCCTATCAGGTAATGTGCAGTTCATAAATATTATTGTAACCTCTGCTTCATTCTTGGTTTGTTTGCCTATATATGATAATAAAATAAAAGTTGTATAATCTTGAAATAATCTATATAACTGTATATTGGTCTTTTTAATGCTAGCCCAAGATATCATATCTTTACACCTTATCCATACTGTTATACACATCCAGAGCATGAATTTTCCTTTCCATAATTCATTATTAGTTAACCTGCTAAACATAACATTTAATTCATTCTGTCACTTTCATTGATTTAAACCACATTTATAATACACTATCAGTTTCCTTTCATTTTTTGTCTCATGTCACGTGACCATTATGCAATGTACACCTTATTTTGTAACAAATGAGTCCTGATTTGTTATTTCTTTTGCACAATTAAACAACTTTTACTATTTATTCTTTTGGTAATAATATAACTTGTCTTGATAAGCCTGTCACAATAAACCTGTCACTTTCCCCTTAAAGCTGATGATTGAGTAGAATGCACTGTAATGTGATTCTGAAAGCATCAGCTTTTGATCATATACACATAATATTGCATGCTGTAGAAAATGTCTGGTAATGCTGTCAGAAATTTATTATACTGAACATTTGAAATAATTGTGTTTTCTGTTGTCAGAACTGTATGATACTGAGCTTCTGAAATAGCTGTGCTCTCTGTTAGCAATAACTTTTTACTCTGTGAATTGACAAAAACTGTTACAATTACTTACATCTTTATAGTTAAAGAAGAAAGTCACTAAATCTATTTTAACATGAGCCAGACTTTAAAACAATATCTCTGTAAAATAAAATTGTAGCCAGTTAAAGCTTTCAATATATGATGGTGATCACTACTTTAGTTGCAGAAACTCAGTACACTAGAAAATCAATTTTTAGTGTTATGCATGTCATGTTTTAAACTAATATACTCACTCTGTTTTCACTTATTTGTGATGAGATGTCTCTGTTTCCAGCGTTTCCTTGTCTTACTAAACTGGTAACTAGAAAGGTGTGTGTGTGTGTGTGTGTGTGTGTGTGTGTGTGTGTGTGTGTGTGTGTGTGTGTGTGTGTGTGTGTGTGTGTGTGTGTGTGTGTGTGTGTGTTTCACCCTCAAGAGAGTTTGAAAAAAAAATAAATGCAAATTACTTACATGCAAGTCTGTTTCCCAAAAATGTAATTATGTAATGTCACTTATAATGCTAGGATATATATATATATATATATATATATATATATATATATATATATATATATATATATATATATATATATATATATATATATATATATATAGATATATATATATATATAGATAGATATATATATATATATATATATATATATATATATATATATATATATATATATATATAAAGCAATCTGGCTGTGATCACAGTGTAGTAATAGCAAGTAGTAATACTTCAGTGCATTTAAATGTAGCAGGAATCAACAATACACATTATAAACCACCATATATGAGAAAAGATTTACATATGCCTACCCATAAATTCATTAATGTTAAAATTTCTTGCTAAACTCAATTAATATACTTTATGATCTGCCTATTGAACATATTAAATACATCTTTGTAGTTTTCTATTACATTATTTTTTTGTGAAATAAAATGTCACTGTTTGAATGTTACCATATAATACAAGGTACTCAGGAATTAACATGTTATATCTATAATATGCAGTATCTATAGTATGCAGGTATTTACATGTTACATAACTGCTAGTTTGACAGGAGTCAAACCATGAATTTTCTGATTTGCACAAACTTATTTTCTTTTACTTGATTAATACTGTAAGCTTAAAATATTCTGCAACTTCTGATATTCTAGCAAATATAAAGGTAAAAAACATATGTCAATCACCAATGCGTTAATCAAAATACAGTTAAGCACTTTATTCTACCAGAACTTCATCAGAGCTTAGCTCTGATACTTTATATTCTTATTAAGTATTAAATATCATTGGTCCCTATGGTGTATTGAGCTACATTTTTGTCTGCAGTTTGATATATACATATATATATATATATATATATATATATATATATATATCTTCAGTGGGTATTGGGGTGCTTGCCCCCAGAGTGGGATGGTATCAGGGTGGTTTGCCTCCTGTAAAAATTTTAATAAAATAAAGGAGAAGAACAATGCTTTATAGTTACTCTTTTCCTGTCATTTTGGACAGTTGTTTTTTGGTGTCTCAGCACTCAGCAAAGCAAGTCTCAGCATTTTAGGATTTCAACAGTCACCCACCACAGAAAGCCAATTACTGTGTACAATGCTAAAGTCTGACTTTGATGGAATGCAAAATAAATTATGGCCAATTTGTTACTTTTATACAGTCTGTAACACCACCTCCAACACAGTAACTTTAATCAAGGTAGACCCATATCTATCAGTTATAGCCTCTGTATTGACTGTGCCCATATCAGATGTCCAAGTGTACTAGAAATGGCCGCAGATAAATATTACAGTTGACTTTACACTATTGCACAATAGTTCTTCAAACCCAGAATAACTGTTTAACTTTAACAAATGACAGCAGGGTCAGTCATTTCCATCCACAGACAGCCTTTATGCACATCAATTATAGCCACTTTGTTGACTGTGACATATCAAATGTCTGATTGTGGTAACAACAATAGCCATAATAAAGCATTTCTTCTTTGTTTCATAAAAAACAGCACCCACATTAAGGTATTTAGCTTTCTTCAAAAATATACACTAGTCTTGCAAACTTAGACTTAATTTGAGCAAATAACAGTCATTCACTTTTATCCAGACAGGGCACCACACCCAGAAATTATACCCAATCTGTTGACTGATTGTGTAAAAATAATAGCCAGAATAATGCATTTCAACTTTGTTTCACACAAACAGTAGCCACAGTAAAGTATTCCAACTTGATTTACATAAATGTACATTAATCCATCAAAGCTCAAATAATGACTGCCCAACTTGAGTAAATGACAGCAGATTCAGTTTTGCTCGTTTTCAACCACATACAGCCCCTGTACAAAGCAATTATAAACAATGTGTTAACTGTGAACACCTTGTATATTAGATCTTAATTAAATAAGTGCTTGGTCACAGTAATTTATTTTAACCCACAATTCCAACAGAGCTTCAGACAATATTTAATACAAAAAACACAGTTGTTTGAATGATTATAATTCCATCTTATTGTATTATTTTAAAAATCTCTGGAGCCATATTTTGCTTAGCCTTCTATATGAACAAAAAGTTAACATGTCAGCACTGTTATGTAAGTATAAAACAATCAGTTATTCAAATTAGCAACTGTTCCTTAAAGTCATAGTACATATCATACAAAAACATTTCCAGTTAATCTCAACTTTCAGACAATCTGGCTGAAAGGTTCACTACTTGAAAATAACATAGATTTGCTGTCTTAACAACCATTGTTTTAAAAATTCTCTTAAAAACATACATTTGTGCAAGTAGCATCAAAAAGCTAAAATCCTTTATTTGAATTATTTTTATAAAGTGTATAGTCAAAGTGCTATCTGTGTGTCTATTTCTTATATCACCTATATGCTCTAAAATTTTATTTTTAACCATCCTTTTAGTGTCTCCAATATAAACATTTGGACAACTGCACCATATTACATAGACCCCCCCTTCAGTCATACGTGTTACATAGTGTTGCATAACATGTTCAGAATCGTAAATAAGAATTGTACTTCCTTCTTTAAGATACTGATATGGACTACAACCACCACATGTAAAACAACCTAGATTATTTAAACCTTTTTAATTGATTGTATCTACTATGTATAATTCTGTCTGCTATACTCTGTCTTTTTCTGAATACAAAAACATGAGAACTAGTTAATGCTTTGCTTAAACATTCCTTGCTCATTAATAAATGCCAGTGTTTTTATTACTTCCACCATCTTAAAACACAAAGAGGAAATGTTTTATACTTAGATCCCTTATGTTAAATTTATTTAATATGGGTCTAATTTCTTTTTTATGTTTGTACTATCTGTTCAGTCAACAACAATGTCTGTTGTGAATCTAAGAATTGTTCGTTATTATATTTTCTATTAATGGTTTTTATAAATTTGTTTTATTTCTTTATTAAAATCCATTGGATCTGTGCATAAACTTTTTGTCCTTGTCATTTTTCCATATGGAAGTGATCCATTATTTAATTAGTGATCCAAAATGGTCCCGTAAAGCATGTAAGAAATTATTTGAAGCTGTAACTTTATGTTTGATCTTAGCACCAGTCATCTTATTTTTCATATAAAACTCTAAGTGTACAAATTCTATATTATTTTAATTGGTATGATTAGTACAATTCAAGCCACATGTATTATTTAATAAATACGTTTGAAAGACTGATGATTGTTCTATTTCTCCTTTTAAAATAAAAGTTAAATTATCCACAAAGAGATAATAGGCAATATTTTACAATTTTCATTCTCAAAGGGATAAATAAATTAATTTATCTTTCCAAATTTCTCATAAATTATTCTGCATATGAGGGGGCTAAGTTAGCCCCATAGCTGTTCCACAAATCTGTAAATAAAATTATTTCCCAAAATGAACATATTTATGCCTTAAACAAATTCCACAAACTCTAATACAAATATGCTTTGAGGGTTTTCACCTAAATATATTCTCAAAGCATCCAATTCATCATTATATTTTATACTTCCATAAAGATTATTTCATATCATATACCATCCAATCATAATCACTCTTCTACTGTATATCATGTAATTTAAACTTTATTTCTTTACTATCTAAAATAAAAGAATCCAAAGAACATACATAAGGTATAACAAGTAATCAAATGTTTCACCTAATTATCCCAAAACTCCTCCTTTACCTAAAATAAATTTTCTACCAGGTGAATTTGGCACCCACTTATGAACTTTAGGGAGAACATAAAAACAGGTATTTTATTTGACATCTGTTTCAAAGATTTCACCTGTTGCTGATTTAGAAAATGTAATCTAATGTCCTTATTTGCCAATTCATCAAACTTTATATAATATTACTTTGTAGGATTTGATATCCATTCTTATAATTTAATATATCTATACACATCTTTTCATAGTTAATTTTATACTTAATAACTATATTTGAACATTTAGATGCTTGTTTAATGCTTATCTAGTTATCATTTTACACTGATCCTTTAAAGAAATTCAGTCACTCACAGTTAAATTAAACTTTATGTTTTATTTCATATATTTTTGATATTCCTTATGCATATCTTTCAATAAAATCTTATAAAAACACTTATAATAGCATTGTCAAAACTTGGTACAAACTTACTATGAGAAGAGCACATGAGTTGTTTAATATTACAGTAGCCAACATATAAATGTTCATGACTGGGAACTCATATACCATGCTCCTCTTGTGAGCAACAGTGGCAAAAATAAATAGATAAGTTCATTAATTTGTCAGTGTCATTTGCCTCAGTACTATTGATTAATTTGTTCTCATTAACAACAACAAATTGTTTGGTATTAAATAATACTTTCAAATAAAGCTTTCTAATAAATTAAATCTCCCCAAAGTCAACCCACCCAAACAAACAAATGTGTCCACCAATTACAGATACTTTATTTGCTATGTACATCTACGTTCTCTGATTGTGATCAAATGAATAAATGCATAAATAATATCCACAATAATGTATTTCTTTTTGCTGCTGTCAGAAGTATGCAGTCAACCCACTGCAACTCCTGTGCATGCAGAGATGCAGATGCACAGACATACTCAAACACATGTATACACACATGGGTTCACTTTATAATCACAAAAATCCTGAAATATCAAATTTCAGAATCTCAAGATCATAAAGCTGTAACTTTAAAATCTCGAAACCCCAAAAGCATGAATTTCAACATCGCTAGTTGTACACTAACCATACACCACACATACACACACAAACACACTGACCTACACTACATACAAGCAGGGGGCTAAGCCCCACTGCACCCCCACACCTCCCTACTTAAATATACTAACTCCAAGGTTGCACTACACAGACAAACACATGAAAACACCACCATCCAAGCTACATTCCCCTCGCACACACACAACACAGTCACAAAACACACTGACACACACTAAAGCCCCTAACCAAAACCCTTAAACATAAATCCTTACCAGAACTTCCAGCTATCCATTCACAAACCACAACCCTAGAAGTGATAATTCAACATCTCTGGACTTCAGGATTTTGAAATTTGCACTTCTGGTGTTTCGGAATTTTGCGCTTTTGGCTTTATAATCTCAGGATTCTGAAATTCGATATTTCAGAATTTCAGGATTATAACATGCTCTCACACACACACACACACACACACACACACACACACACACACACACACACACACACACACACACACACACACACACTCACTCTCTCTCACACACACACACACACACACACACACACACACACACACACACACAAACACACACACACACACTCATTCACTTTGTTTTCTGGTGTACTTGCAATCACAGAGAGTTCATATCACCTGTTAGTACCAGCAAATAGAGTTATAGTTTATTCCTTACTTTTAGAGCATATTATTATGTTAATTGGAAGGTGACATTTCTGTTTTATAAACAAAAGTAAAGTACTATCATACACAACTTACGATACAGAACAGGAAACTGGTGTGTAGCTGCAGATTAGTTTAATTTTGATGTTGAACTTGGAGATCAACTTTTCTGCAATTATGCTACAGACCTGAAATTTACCAGGTCAGCAACACAACTGCAGACATGGTTTTGACTATCAAAAGGGCATTTATATATGTTTACACATCTGTAGGAAATTGGTACTAAAGAAGGTATTTTGGAAAGTAAAAATGAACTAATACATGATATGTGGCTTTAAAGTGTATTTTATCATTCTTTATACTACTGTCTCATTTAGTAACAACCTCAAGTATAAAGTTTAAACAGGTGAAAATGTTATAATATTGAAATGAAAAGATAATATCAAAGTGGTAAAGTTAGACATAGCATCTAAGATATGTACAGCATTTCTTTGCATTGTAATGATAACATATGACTGCAATTCAGAATGCTTCAAGTTTTTTCACAGTTGAGCAGTTGGATAAAATGGTAGGTGTGTGTATTGTGATATGATCGGACTGATATTTAATGATACTGCCACTTTACCTTCTTCAATAGGCAAACTGAGATTTACTAATGGTGGAAACAAAATTATGAACAGACATCTACATTCTTACATTACTGGTTATACCATTGCTGAACATATTTCAAATAATTTCTTTCAGAAGCATACAGTACAGCTTGTTGCAGTGCCTTAAACACACACACACATGCGCGCGCGCGTGTGTGCCCGTGCATGCACACAATACTGTCAAAATTACCTACTGTTTTTTAGGCTAGGTGGCAGTGGAGATCACAAACTTTAATTAAATGAAGAGAAAGAAAAGTTTTCAACTGCAGCCAGTTTTGATTCAGCCTGTGGCAGGAGCCATCCTCTTTTTGTCAGTTTTGATTCAGCCTGTGTCAGGAGCCATCCTCTTTTTGTCAGTTTTGATTCAGCCTGTGTCAGGAGCCATCCTCTTTTTGTCAGTTTTGATTCAGCCTGTGTCAGGAGCCATCCTCTTTTTGCAGCGTGAGCGAGTAGGAAAGGATATGCGATGCTTCATCTGACAGCTCAAATAACTCACATTGTATCTCATTTGAGCACCCCAAAATCAACAGGGAGGAATTGTAGTAAGGCTTAATCACATTATTCTCTGCGTGGACATCTGCATAAATATGGGATTATTTTTAAAAAAGTAGTACAACTGGGTTAGTTGACTTGTATATTTATTTATTTGTTTACTAATAGAAATGAAATGGGAAAGTTAACTGTTTTTAAGAAAAATAACTCATAACTTGAAAACAAACAAAGTAATTTTACCTTGGGAGGTTTGCAATGTAGAAGTCCAGTACCATGAACTACCTGTTGTGAGCTGTCAAACTTTTTTTCAAAGTTCAATGCTCGTTACATATTACATACTGGTGCTGTCACATTCACCCACTGTTGCTATGGCACACATTGTCATATATTTCACTTGAAACAATATTTTCTTTTTTGCTTTATTTTAGTTCTTTATTTTTATTAAATGTTTTGATTTTGATAGGAAGCACAGAACAGGCATTAAGCACCAGGACCCTGTCTTAACAGCCAGAGAAACAGTTACTATAATGATTAATGTTTAAGAAATGTGCTGTGCCATCTAGATTCCTAACCTACAAGCTGACTGCTTTATTGTACATTGTTGACTGGAGAGGTGGGCTAATCCTTATGGACTCTTTTGAGCTATGGCCTGGGCACATCTCAAGATACTGATTATGCAATGTCTTTGTGTATATTTCACAAATGGATTACATACAGAGCACTCAGGTATAGGTCCGTATTTTGAATGAATGGGTCAGTGCAGTGAACGGAGCTCAGGAAAGTACCCCCCCAACACAGGAATGTTAAGCAGCGTGAAGAGGAATGCAACTGGAAAGCTAAATGCTTACTGTGCCAACCTTGAAGAGCTGACCTCTGTACCCCTAATACAGTACTGAAGCATGCAGCATTGAAGAGTCATATCATGCATGCATGATGGAAAATGGCACAACAAGGGCAAGCAAACTTCCACGGCCACCTGTTCAGGCTGTAGTGGCTATAACTGTGGATGAATGGAGTCTGAATGGTATAGATGCTGTATAACTAAGCAGGGACTATCAGTAAAAGGGTGAGTATATTAAAGACCATTTAGTGGTGGAAAGGCCATAAAGAGCGGAGCTGAATAATTTTATTGTCTTGGATGGTTCTCCTACAATATACAATGGAGCTGGACAATGCAGAAATGACAGACAAGGGGTTATTCTCACATTACTGGATGGGGAAGTTGTGTAGTATATATATATATATATATATATATATATATATATATATATATATATATATACAGTTAAATCTTGAGGCCCCCTCAAGACACACTTTAAGGAATTTTATTCAAACAGCATGCATTTTCCACTGTCATTCTTTCATTTGGCTGCATATAGCATATGTATTTCAAATGCTCACCTTTCTTAGAACATAGAAAGTCTGAATTTATAAATGTTACCATTCCTTTACTGAAATAAATTTGCGACAGCAACATGCTATATACGTTCAGCTAATAACTCACATCCTTAAATGACAGAACTTAAGTAGTTCATTAACATTCAGTAGCTGACAGTTCTCCTCAGTGGTATCCTTACTGAGTGTTCAGGCCTTCTGTGCCTGTGTCTCTGGCCTTACTTCTATCTACCCCCACTACCCCAACCCTTTCCCTTCTTGGCCATGTCCTTGCCTGGGTATAAAGCTCCATATGCATAATTCTTCTTAAACAGCCCCCTTAACTGTGTATCAGGCTACAATATGCTCTTCTCTGGACCAAGCCCAACCCCCCCTGGTGTAACTGTATTTTCTGTGTGCTCAAATGCAAACTTCCCTGCTGCTTCCAGATTATTACAGTGAAGTAAGCTGATCACTTACAATGTAGCGATCAGATTATTATGGTGAAGTCAGCTGATCACTTACAATGCAGTGATCAGATTATTACGGTGAAGTAAAATGATCACTTACAGTGTAGTGATCAGATTATTACAGTGAAGTAAACTGATCACTTACAATGTAGCGATCAGATTATTATGGTGAAGTGAGCTGATCACTTACAATGTAGCTATCAGATTATTATGGTGAAGTCAGCTGATCATTTACAATGTAGCGATCAGATTATTATGGTGAAGTGAGCTGATCATTTACAATGTAGCGATCAGATTATTATGGTGAAGTGAGCTGATCACTTACAATGTAACGATCAGATTATTATGGTGAAGTGAGCTGATCACTTACAATGTAGCAATCAGATTATTATGGTGAAGTAAGATGATCACTGACAATGTAGCGATCAGATTATTATGGTGAAGTGAGCTGATCACTGACAATGTAGCGATCAGATTATTATGATGAAGTGAGCTGATCATTTACAATGTAACGATCAGATTATTATGGTGAAGTGAGCTGATCACTTACAATGTAGCGATCAGATTATTATGGTGAAGTCAGCTGATCACTTACAATGCAGTGATCAGATTATTACGGTGAAGTAAAATGATCACTTACAGTGTAGTGATCAGATTATTACAGTGAAGTAAACTGATCACTTACAATGTAGCGATCAGATTATTATGGTGAAGTGAGCTGATCACTTACAATGTAGTTATCAGATTATTATGGTGAAGTCAGCTGATCATTTACAATGTAGCGATCAGATTATTATGGTGAAGTGAGCTGATAACTTACAATGTAGCGATCAGATTATTATGGTGAAGTGAGCTGATCACTTACAATGTAACGATCGGATTATTATGGTGAAGTGAGCTGATCACTTACAATGTAGCAATCAGATTATTATGGTGAAGTAAGATGATCACTTACAATGTAGCGATCAGATTATTACGGTGAAGTGAGCTGATCACTTACAATGTAACAATCAGATTATTATGGTGAAGTGAGCTGATCACTTACAATGTAACGATCAGATTATTATGGTGAAGTGAGCTGATCACTTACAATGTAACGATCAGATTATTACGGTGAAGTGATCTGATCACTTACAATGTAACGATCAGATTATTACGGTGAAGTGAGCTGATCACTGACAATGTAGCGATCAGATTATTACGGTGAAGTGAGCTGATCACTGACAATGTAGCGATCAGATTATTACGGTGAAGTGAGCTGATCACTGACAATGTAGCGATCAGATTATTACGGTGAAGTGAGCTGATCACTGACAATGTAACGATCAGATTATTACGGTGAAGTCAGCTGATCACTTACAATGTAGCGATCAGATTATTACGGTGAAGTAAGATGATCACTGACAATGTAACGATCAGATTATTACGGTGAAGTAAGATGATCACTGACAATGTAGCGATCAGATTATTACGGTGAAGTCAGCTGATCACTGACAATGTAATGATCAGATTATTATGGTGAAGTCAGCTGATCACTTACAATGTAGCGATCAGATTATTACGGTGAAGTAAGATGATCACTGACAATGTAACGATCAGATTATTACGGTGAAGTAAGATGATGACTGACAATGTAGTGATCAGATTATTATGGTGAAGTAAGATGATCACTTACAATGTAGTGATCAGATTATTATGGTGAAGTAAGATGATCACTGACAATGTAACGATCAGATTATTACGGTGAAGTGAGCTGATCACTGACAATGTAACGATCAGATTATTACGGTGAAGTAAGATGATCACTGACAATGTAGCGATCAGATTATTATGGTAAAGTAAGATGATCACTTACAATGTAGCGATCAGATTATTATGGTGAAGTAAGATGATCACTGACAATGTAACAATCAGATTATTACGGTGAAGTCAGCTGATCACTTACAATGTAGCGATCAGATTATTACGGTGAAGTAAGATGATCACTGACAATGTAACGATCAGATTATTACGGTGAAGTAAGATGATCACTGACAATGTAGCGATCAGATTATTATGGTGAAGTAAGATGATCACTTACAATGTAGCAATCAGATTATTATGGTGAAGTAAGATGATCACTTACAATGTAGCGATCAGATTATTATGGTGAAGTAAGATGATCACTTACAATGTAGCAATCAGATTATTATGGTGAAGTAAGATGATCACTTACAATGTAACGATCAGATTATTACGGTGAACTGCTTTTTTTTGCTTCACTTAAAAAAGGCATTGGGCACAGGTTTACATTTGTTCATGAGAATCATTTACACTCTTTTGCTTGGTTTTATTATCTTCAGTGTCTTTCTTTTTATATTCCAAGGCAACACATTTCATTTTTCTGTTGTGCATTTGACATTTCACTTTGCTGCTGCCTTTGTTTTATTACTTTATTTATTTTAGTTTGCCTTTTTACTGCGTTCTTATTTCAGTTTTCATTGTTTTGTTTCCCATTGTTTCCCATTGCTATATTAGCTGAACCCTCCCCTTCTATATTTATTTATTTACTTAACATTTGTTGACTGGGAAAGTCTGACTAGGACAGAGCCTATTTTCAGTGGAGGCTCAGAGAGAAATGCTTTAGATGCATGTCTTTGGAATGTGGGAGGAAACCTATGCGAATGCAGGGAGGACATGCAGACTCTGCACAGAAGGCTCCCCAGTCGAGAATTGAACAGGAAAATCTATGGCTGTGAGGTGGCAATGTTAACCGCTGCACCACTGCGCCACCCATGTTAACATATTAAGAGATGCACTTTCAAAGCATTCCTTAGAATACTCTTTATATTGTTATGCCATTTCATTTCTATGAACAACTTTTTGCTTTTATTTTGAGCTGTGGTATTTTTAACACTGTGAAATCTGAAACTGAATTATGCTCTGAACTTTTGTCTCACACAACTCATCCATTTCTGCTGCGTACCCACTTTCCACACAAGAAGCTTACAACAATGAGCACTTTTTTATTTCTAGATTCTATATCAGGCTATACACAAAAAGCCTACATTTCTACTGTTAAGTGTAACTTAGACTTGCAGTGTCCATAACTCAGCAAGCATCATACTCACCCTTAGTGCTGTAATATCAGACAGCTGTGGTTCTATTCCCACAGCAGGTACTTGGATTGACTTTTCCAGGACTGACACTGCAGTGCAGCATATGGGGGTGCTGCACTCCTGAGTGGTCATCCTTTGGATAAGACATTGAACTGAGGTCCCATCTGCTTGAGTTGGTGGTAGCTCATGTGGATGCAAAATGTCCCATGGCACTCCTCAAAAAAAATAGGGGAAGTTCTATTGTATCCTTGCTAAATTTCTCCTAGTTCATATGAATACTACCTCATCTCCAGTGAAAAGATGACACTGGTATAGTGGTTCAAACACAGACAAGTAAGTGTACATAATAAAAATAAATAAATTGCATTTTCCTGTTTCAGCCACAGCCTTTTACAAAATTCAGTCTCTTCTACATTAGTTTCACTCATCTGCAAGGCATCGATTTGTTTACACATTGCTGGGTTAAGACACACTCAGAACAACTTGTGTTTCTAGATTTTAAACTGGTTACATGTGTGAGTTTTGTTCTCTATCTATCTTTCTCTCTCTCTCTCATACACACGCACACACCCACACACACCCACACACACACACACACACACACACACACACACACACACACACACACACACACACTCACTCACACTCACACACACACACACACACACACACACACACACACACACACACACACACACACACACACACACACACACACACACACACACACACACACACACACACACACACACACACACACACACTCTCTCTCTCTCACACACACACACACATAGACACAAACACACACACACACACACACACACACACACACACACACACACACACACACACACACACACACACACACATGCTGCAGTTAATTGTTGTACTTCTGTTTTCATTTTTTTTCCTGTTTACTAACCACAGCTTTCTGAGGGACGGAAGTTTTGAGCAGAAAGCAAATGGTGGCTAAAATTAGATATTTCAGCCACAGCACATTGGTTCTGTGCCATGAATAGGTGCACTTGTTTTTTACTAGCAACTCCAGTACATTAGTTCATGCCACTGGAACAGCAAGTATCTTGTAGGATTTTCTGATTCTCCAAACCCATTTTATAAGCTGGAATATTTTCTGATAGTACGTGAGCACCGCTGTTGGGGGGTATTTACTGATAGTATGTGAATACCACTGTGGGGGGAGGCAACATTTACTGATAGTATGTGAGCACTGCTGTGGTGGTGGGGGGGGGCATTTACTGATAGCATATGAGCACTGCTGTGGTGGGGCATTTACTGAGAGCATGTGAGCACTGCTGTGGTGGTGGTTGGGTATTTACTGATAGCAAGTGAGCACTGCTGTGGGGATGATGGGGTGTATCAGCTGAATATTAAATATGTATTTTACTGAATAAAATGAGACAGCACATCAGGTTATGTAATAGTGGACTAGAAAGCTGTCAAGTTCTTCCTGCAGATGACATAAAATGAGTCAGTAAGTTGGATGGTACCAGGGTGGTGGCATGTTTCAAGTGCCTTTGGAAATTATTAAAGCTTACTGTGCACTGCTGAGTGGGGTATAAATTATTGTACTGCATTTTTTTAGTTTTCTGTTTAATGAAACTGTAGCACAAATCAGACTACAAGAATATCTGTGGGTTGTAGTCCAGTGTCTACCTATTTTCTTTTCTAGTTTATGACATTTCACAAATCAGTTTGAGAAATAATGAAATCTTTAAAAAAAATGTTTTTGATGTATACAGATGTGCAGTCAGATGATAGTTAGCGTGTTGCTTTACAGATTTTGATTCTCTGTTGATCCGGTAACTAATCAGGTGCCTTTTTACGTTTCCATGTCCCCCCATGTCTTACTGAGTTTTCACCAGATTGTCCCACTATTTTCTCCATGCCAAACACATACCAGTAGGTGAAATTATGAGCCACTAAACTTTCCATAGGTGTGCGGTCAGTGAGTATACCCTGCGATAGACTGGCATCATGTCCAGGACTGATCCTTTTCCTTATGCCTGTTGAGTGCAGGGATAGACCTCTGCTCCTTGTGGGCCTGAACGTCATGAA
Source organism: Protopterus annectens (assembly GCF_019279795.1). NCBI lineage: Eukaryota > Metazoa > Chordata > Ceratodontiformes > Protopteridae > Protopterus > Protopterus annectens. The sequence goes on along the minus strand of NC_056750.1, from coordinate 70,572,256 downwards.
GTGGGTATTGAAAAAGGAATAGACGAATATGGGAGGAGCCTCAAGGAGGAACCAAATTATTTTTACGAAATGTTTAAAGATTGTGTAAAAGCTGCAGGCAGCAGGCAATGGCAGGAGGCTGACAAACTGTGGTCAATTCTTAGAAATAGGCGTCAGTGCCAGATAACATCTCAGTATGAGGATTAAGCAGAAGAAGAAAGAGTTCCCAGCAAAGGCTTCCTCATGTTGTAGTCACCTGCTAGCTTGTCGTTTCCCCAGCAAGAACTATGGACCTGAGGAAGTGGTTACATATTCCTAAATAAGTGTTGGGTGGGGAAGTACACTGGCTCGGTGGAAGGTTCTCTCAAGAATTGTTAGTGAGATTTATATGTTAGCTATTTAGGCTACAAAGGGAGCTGTGGCTTCAGAACAGATGAGGGAGAATTATATTTATTTCAATCATTGTGATAGAATAATGTCCTTCCTAATGAACTGGTCTATCAGTAGACTTTTAAATTTGTTTATTTATGTTTTATTTATGTTTTTTTATGATAACATATAGATAGATGGATAGATATAAATGCATTGGTAAACATTGAATGCTCAAAACAGCGAATTTGAAAAAGAACAATCAAATGATTGAAAATATGAGAAACTAAAACTAATATTTTTGAATGGGACAATTCCCCACACACCCCACACCCCCTGTTAATTATATATACCAGCTCCAAGATCGCACATCCTCTTACCCTGCTGCAACCTGCAAACCACAATTAAAGAGAACATTCCCTTATATGAGTGTTCACTGTTTTTTTACATCAGTAAAAAGCATTCGCTCCTATGAGTGTTCGCTCTTAAATGCAATGAATCAGCCTTTGAATTATTGCTCATTACAAGAGTTGCTCAAGCTGGAAGAAAGGCGGCACTCAGACTGCAGAGAATGAGGTGCCTGCAAAGTGGGGCATATACAAGGCAGGGCAAAGGAATGTAGAATACTTTAGCATATAAGAAGATGCACTGGACAGGGGAATGGAAGTTTTACTGTCCATATCAGTACTTACAGAAAAGACGTGTACTATAGTAGGGTAAAATTAAATCATATAATCATTTCTCCCAATGTAGTTATCTTTGTACTGGGAAATAAAGATGTAATGAGGATGGTCTGATATTTATAAGTGGTGCTGTCTGGCTAGTTTAAAAAGAACTTGCACAAAGAAGCTGTGGTTCTGTCGAAACTGCAGAGTAGGCCAGATAATTTTTAAACGTTGTAACCACAGAACACTCCCACTGAATCATAACAGTAGGTCAGACAGAGCTTCGCCTTTATAAAGAATCTGTGAGAGCAAATCAGTGATAAAACACGTTTTCTGCTCAAAATTAACTGCAGTGTATCAGCCCGCACCGATATCTGTTTAGCTGTAGATATTCTCAGGAACAGCAGACTGCAGTTAAATATTTTCATTAGCTGCACATCTCCCACACATTGTTACTTAAACATTTTCAGAACTGAAAATGATTTCAAGGAACTAAGTGAAATCTGTAACACCAGCAGCAGTAGTAATGCCAATAACCACATGAAGAAGTACCGACAAATATAGAAAAGCTAAAACAAGTTTAATATTGTGCTGTTGCAGCAGTGAGGCTATTGAAATGTTAATGTTTGCAGAAAGTGAAGATCATTTGGTTATCTCAGATCATTTTGGAAAATGACACATTTGAAAGTGCAAGCTGTTGAAAACAAATCTGTGACTTAAAAGGTTTTGCAAATCAGCTAACACCTGTGTCCCTGAAATATGATCTTTAAAACAAGAAGCCTTTCTATTGTCGATTTTCACTTCATGTTCTTGGTAGTAAATAACAGAAATATATATATATATTTTTAACAAAATGGCAAAAAATGTGTTAGAAGAATCCTAATATGTTACACACTAAGACAGCTATAAGTATCAAAACATGCTAGACACAAGTCTGTAGTAAAGAACTAGTAAGTTACAGGTTCAGAACCATACATGTCAAAATCCAAGATGCTGTTGATATATGTATGCATTTGGTGTTATAACACCTGCCTGTAATCTGGGACTCCTTGATTTTTCCACTTTTTATATCAACGATTATCTGTAATGACTCTTCAAAAGTCACCCCTATACTCAGGCCATGGTCATACTGGTACTACCAGCATCCTCTCCTAAAATCCTCCCCTACACTCAGGCCATGGTCATATTAGTTCTCCAGCATCCCTCCTAAAAGCCACCCCTAAACCCAGGCCATGGTCATACTGGTTGTGACGCCCTTGCCCTGGCCCAGAAATTATGGAGCCTCAATCCTCTCCACTAATACCAGTGAGGGGCGCCTCATATATGAGGAAAGGACAACAAATACACACAGTAAAGTGTAATTTCCCTTAAGAGCACACAGAGATCACAGTCAGTCCGGGGCTGGTCACTCCCTTGCTCTCCAGGTCCCCAATAAGACTCCCCACTGGCACAGCTATAGGGTCCAGCTCTCAGCCTAGTGGGCAAGCTAAAACCTTCAGCATGCTCTCTGTCCAACCAGTGCTTTGTGGCCCTGCCCAAGTAGCTCACACACACACACACACACAGACACACACAGACACACACACACCACACACAACACACACACATGCACACACACTTTGAGAAGAGTTTATAGAACCACACAGACACTCCTGGGGAATGCTGGCACAGGTTCTCCAGCTGTGCCCCTTTTCCCAGGCTATACGGTAGTACCAGCTCCCACCACCCACTAATATTTATCAGCTACTCAAAGGCCCTTAAAAGGGTGTCCAATTATTACTGTGCAATATTATTATCCAATTGGTAGTATAGCCCCAGGGCTAAAGCTATTGAAGTGGCTTTGTACAATTTTACCAAAGGCATGCAAGTACTCTAAAGAGCTTAAATTATCTCTACAAAACAGCCACAGTTGAAAGGGTTTAAAATATTTAATAACAAATAGTCAAAACACAAGACAATACTTTCTTACTACACAGTGCTAGTCAAGAGTTCAGAGATCACAGAGAAATACTTAAAATAATTCAGTAGTACAGTTCTGACAGCACAGAAAAACAAAGTCTAATCTTTCTAGTTTATAGCTATTTCTAAGAGAAAACACAAATCTAAGATAAACTTCCATATAAAGCAAGACAGTGCTGGTGAGTTGGATGGTCAAGACAAAAATGCTTAAATGCTCTCTGATTTTCTCTGTTTTTAAAATCACATTCCTGGTCAACATTACATCATTTCTCACACTTCCCTGGGTTCCCAGGCTAACAGAAACTACATTTACATTCTTCACCTCTGGGCAGAAACCAGAGCAATAAAGGACATTTATGCATGCAAACTCTGGCCATTAACTCTGCCTTACAACAATAGGCAGGATGCCTCACTTCAGACTGACTGATTCCGAGTTTTAACATCAAAGGATCACAACATGCTTTACTTGGTCAGTAGAGTGCACTGTTGTTACATTTTTTTCAGTTCCACATGTAACACTATTTTTACCATTTAAGGCAACAAGCCCGTGGTTTACATTAATATTTACAGATGACAGAATTATCTCCAAAATTCTATCTGCCTAGGCTAGCAGCCTTCACACTGGTACTACCAGCATCCTCTCCTAAAAGCCCCCCTCACCCAGCCCATGGTCATAATGGTACTAACAGCATCCTCTCCTACACACCACCCCTAAACCCAGGCCATGGTCATATTGGTACTCCAGTATCCCTCCTAAAAGCCACCCCTAAACCCAGGCCATGGTCATACTGGTACTACCAATATCCTCTCCTAAAAGCGTCCACTCACCCAGCCCATGGTCATACTGGCACTACCAGCAAGCTCTCTTAAAAGCCTTCCCTCACCCAGCCCATGTTCATACTGGCACCACCAGCAAGCTTTCTTAAAAGCCACCCCTGCACTCAGGCCATGGCCATACTGGTATTACCAGCATCCTTTCCTAAAAGCCACCCTAAACCCAGGCCATGGTCATACTGGTACTACCAGCATGCTCTCCTAAAAGCCATCCCTATGCTAAAGGCCATGGTCATACTGGTACTACCAGCATGCTCTCCCAAAAGCCACCCCTATTCCCACACCATGGTCATGCTGGTACTACCAGCATCATCTCCTAATAATCATGGAACTTAGTTAATCTGCTTGTATCATCCTAAGGGTTACAAAAGAAACAGCAACGTTCATCTTTTCTTAGTACTAATTTTTTCTCTTATGGTTATTTTAACGAATTCGGAATGAAATGATATCATCACTTTATATAAACATTTTTTCTCCACCATGAGGGGCAGTTACATGCTGCTGCCCTTCTATTGTCCCTATCATGGAATGAGGTTTTACCTTCTTATGCTTAATCCTTCCCTTCCTGGTTATCATGTTGGTGTCCAGTGTCTATTCCTAAATAAGTGTCACCAGCGTCATGGACACATACTTCATCTCTGCATCAGTGACTCATTTTGTTAACAAATTAATGGTCTTGCTAGATAGTAAATTTGTTGACAAAGATGCATAAAATGGTGTAAATGATAAAAAGTATCTGAAACATCATAGCCTGGAGTATCACATGCTGACATAATTATTTAAAAATAGCTATGGTGTGACAAAACTGCTTACGAAGAATTAGTGACCTGAAGTTGCTAGTTTTAGAGTCAGTGCAAGTAGCATGTACATAACAACATATGAGGCATAGAAACATGAGTCATATATAGATAAAGACATAATATAACATAGAAATGTAAGGCATATGTACATAATGACATATGATAAATAGAAACGTAAGGCATATGTACATAATGACATATGATACACAGAAACATAAGGCATATGTATATCACAACACATGATACATAGAAACATAAGGCATATGTACATAACGACATATGACACAAGGAAACATAAGGTTTTAGATCAGCAGATCCTGTTTGGGCAGCCTGCAGACTACCACAGCACCAGAAATGAGAAAGAGAGACTTTTTGTGATAACTGCAAGTACTTTTGCCTTGAACTGCTTAATTCTTTGCTGATTTTGATCGTTTTTGTTAACTGCACTTCTCAGAAAGCTTTAAAAGTAGACTAGCTACTTATTCTGCTGTATTTCTGCCTTTTAAATAGTTTTTCAGTTTGTGCAATTGCCTTGCTTTATTTTTAAAGTTTAAATTGCTAACTTTGCACAGTTTTAAATTGCATTTACTGTTTAAGGCTACACACTCGTGTGTTAGCCTTTTCTGTGCTTATTTACTGTATTATTGGCTTGTTTAGCCTGTTTTAACCAACCCCCCCCCCCCAAAAAAAAAATACTATCTTGTTTGCTCATTTCCCGCCTTTTCTAACTAGTATAATCCAGATCCCAGGCTTTGTTGGTTTCAGGACTTCAGTTTCTGTGTTCAGAGCTATCCAGAACTTGCTGTGGTAGAGGGAGGCCCTACTGCTTACTAGTGAGAGTAGTGAGCATTGTACTGCCTATCTAACACTAGAGGAATGGTTTCCAGCTCTGAAATTGTAATTTTATTGGCCATTTGGGGCTGCTTTCTATCCCTTTCAACTTTCTGGCTTAAAAACGCATGTTTGCATGGTTTTGCGAATCGCACAGCTCTGCAGGGCTAAGGTTAAACTATTCCCGGTGCCAGAAAGTCTGCTTTTCAAATTTTCCCTTACAACTAGCTGATTTCTCAATAGTAGCACTAAAATCTGAATCCCTGTGACTAGCACTTGCTCTATAACCTGCAGGAAAGCGCTAGCATGCCTTAAACTGATACAAGCACTCAGCTCTCCTTGTATATAAGGAGAAATTAACCGTAGGTACTAAAGAGCCTATAATTGCAAAGTACCTTGCTAAGGTAAAGGAAAACAGCTCTTGTACTCTACAAAAGAAATGCCAAATCAGGCATGTCCAAGGGTTAGCTTCCAGTGATCGCTCCTGTCCACCTGGTGAATCTGGGCATACTGGGGCAATGCAGCAATTGCCTCATGTACACAGACAACCCTCTCCTCCTACCACTCAACACTACAACATGCAAGAGATGCATTTATATAACCAAACTGGAAGCAAAGCTCTCTCCAGCCAAGATTGTGCTAGACAGTCAAGAGAAGAAGGTTAACACCTGCACTATACCTCAAGCAACACATAGCCCTACAAAACCCACACCACCAACACCCACACATAGTAACAGTAAACCCACATATGCAGAGGCCCTTAACATTAACCTGCCCAAGCTACAAGGACCTCCGAAGCTGATACGCAAACAAACACCAATCACAACCAAAGTGACACACAGCTCAAAATACCAGTATACACCCAACAACAGCCCCTAAGGCAAGACAATTTACCCAACACTTTAGTCATAGGTGACTCCATAGTCAGGCACACTGATGTCCCACTCACCAGGCTGAACAAGGAGAAAATTACTGTCAGCTGCCTGTCAGGAGCCAGAATCTGCTACATAAATGCATGCACTCAAGTCACTCCACAACAAGAACAAATACAACCATGTCATTGTCCATGTTGGAGTGAATGACTTGAGATGTACCTCCCTGGATTACATGAAAAGAGACATGGAAGAGCTCTTGGATCATGTGGCCCAGGCAGGTATGACCCTAGCCCTGAGCAGCATCCTGCCTTCACCCAGAATGATACCACAGTATAAGGACAAAGTGATTGACTTCAACAATTAGCTAAGCTTCTGGTGTCATTCAAAGGGGATCCAGTATCTGTCTGCCTGGGATGACATGATCGACAAATTATGATGCTTTGCCAAAGATGGTCTGCACCTGTCACCCCTGGGATTCAGATTACTGGCTAAGGCTCTTGCCACCCCTATAGTGCCTTTTTAAGGCAAGGCTCAAATGACAAAACTACCACGGTAACTGATAAAAGCATGCTAAATATGAAGGTAATGCTACTCAATGCTAGAAGTCTAAAACTCAAATTGCACTCTCTCTCAAGGCACTCCTAAAAATGGAGAACATCGATATCTGTGCAGTAACTGAGACCTGGTTCAAGGCTCCAGGGAGCACCCCTGTAATACCAGGCTACAACTCTTACCACACTTTTTGGCCACCAAAATAGGACCAAAACACTAAAGGTGGTGGAGCGTCCATATTCACCAAGGATATTCACACCTCAAGGCTAGTTGCCCAACACAATGCATTTGAAATACTACAGGTACAACTAACACTAGGTAAGACTGCAATCCAAATTGTAGCTTCCTACAGATCCCCCACCATGCCCCAAGATTCTCACTACACCTTTCTAAACATACTGGAAAATATTAAGATACAACCTAACACCCTAATACTGGGTAATTTCAACTACCCTGTCATCAACTGAGAAAACTACTCGGGTACCAGCACCTTTGTCTAACGGTTCTTGGAATTCATAAATTCCAACACCCTGGATCAACTAATCCATAGTCCACCAGGGGCTAAAATATCCTTGACCTGGTCATTACCAACATGGGAGATTGATGCACCACACCAGTGGTCGCCCCCTCGTTGGTCAGATCTGACCATAATCTAATCACCCTTGATGTCAACATCCCACCCCCACCCACAGTAGGGGAAACCTCTATAAAAAACTTCTCCAAAGCCAACTTCATGCTACTCAAGTCAGAATTGACAAACTTTATGACACCCATGCAGATGGGAACTGTAAGTTCGACTGCCGAATCCCACACTAAGGCACTGTATGAACATATTCACTCATGCATAAATTGTGCCATTCCAAATAGACCCAAGATGCTCTCCTCCAAAAAAGGAAGCCAATCTGGTGTCCCCTGCCATAAACAAACTATACAACAGAAGGAAGAAACTTGCAGAAAAGAGGAAAATCCCAGGATATAAAAACTCCCTTACCACCCTCAGTAAGAAGTTGAGATCCCTCATAAAATTCTCCAAAGCTAGTTATGAAAATAAAATTGCCAAAGATTCTAAGGACAACCACAAGGCATTCTATAGTTATGTCAAGCATCTAAATGGTAATGCTCAGATCTACTCCGAGCTACAACAGAATGGCACTAAATATACTGATCCCAAGGATATTGCCAATATCCTGGCAGATCGATTCAGTGCCAACTTCACCCCCCCTCTCAACCCCTAAAGGGCCCATCTCAATACCAAAAGATTGCCAAATACCTCCAATCACAGCCACACGGGTAAAAAAAAAATGCACTCTCCAAAGATAAGAATACAGCATTCATGGGACCAGATGACATCCTGGGCTGTGTACTACATGAACTACAAAATGAATTGGCACCTCACCTAAGTGTCATGTTTAATTATGGCCTCACCTCAGGCTTCGTGCCCAATGAGTGGCACACAGCTACAGTTATCCCACTCCACAAGGGGGGATCCACCTTGGACCTCAGGAACTATTGTCCCATCAGCCTGACAAGCCTGCTGCAAAGCCATGGAACGCATTATCATGGAACTTATAAACAAAGACATTGGCAACCTTCAAACACTGGACCCCACCCAGTTTGGTTTCATGAAGGGACGATCTTGTCTCCTCAACCTGATTGACATCTTCAAATCCATCTCCAGAGCCTTGGACGAGGGTAAGATGGTCCACACAGCCTATCTGGACCTTGCCAAGGCCTTTGACACCATCCCACACTCTGGTATCATAGATAAACTTACTAAGCTGGGCATTAACCCCTACATCACTCGATGGGTCACAAACTGGCTTACTGACAGAACCCACACTGTAAAAGTAGTCAACTCCAAATCCAGCTCCAGACAAGTGACAAGTGGAGTACCACAGGGTTCAGTCCTGGGATCGCTCTTGTTTGGCATCTACTTCTCTGAAGTACAGGCCAACACCAGGGGACTCTGGCTAACAAAGTTTGCAGATGACTGCAAACTGGGAGCCATTATCAAATCTGCAAGTGATGTGGATATTCTACAAAAGAGCCTTACAGAGACAGATGCTTGGTGCCAGAGCCATGGGCTCAAGCTCAATGCCAAGAAATGTATAGTTATCCCCTTTGGGAAAACCATGTACCCATGAATTACCACATAAGTGGCAGTACACTAAACACTGAAAGTGTGATAAGGGACTTAGGGACACAGGTGGACAGTGGTCTCATCTTCGATAACCACATCACCACAACAGTCAGAAAATCCTTGTATATGGCACATCTCATCACTAAGGGCTTTTCATCCAGAAAAAAGGAGATCATTGTCCCACTGTACTCATCCCTCATTAGACCCATTATAGAGTACAACTCCCCATTAGTATGTACCTCACAAGACACCTGCAACATTTGGAAAGGCCACAGAAATACCTCACTAAAAGAATCACAGGACTAAAGCAGATGCCTTTTGCTGACCGTCTAAAAAAACTCCACCTATACTCTGTCGTATATCGTCTATTCAGAGGCGATCTCTACTTAACATACAAGACCATGTCAAACCCAGATCAGTTGGTCATGGTACACTTAAAGAAATCTCAATCCCTCAGAGCCACGTGCTCCAGGGATCTAAACCTGGTCATCACAATGAACAAAACATGCTGGAGGGACTCCCCATACTCTGGAATAGACTGCCCATACATGTCAAGTAGAGCGCCTCTTTGGCCCTCTTCAAAAGGAACCTTGATGACTGAATGGGAGATAGAAATTCACCCCAGTGATCACGTCAGTTGCCCTGCTAGACAGAGGACCAGGGAAGTAAATTTCCTGGGAAGAAATAGCTGGGGAACTGTTATGGCTACACTTGTATAGGCCCTACGGCCGATAGCCTAGTACCAACCTATGAACCTATATGTACATAATGACATGTGAAACATAGAAACATAAGGCATTATGATACATAGAAATATAAGGCATATGTACACAACATATGATACATAGAGACATAAAGCATATGTACAAAATGACATATTTATTTATTTAACATTTTTTGACCAGGAAAGTCCAACTAGGACAGAGCCTATTTTCAGCAGAGGCCTGGGGAGAAAAGCTTCAGACACGTCTTTGGAATGTGTGAGGAAACCAGAGTGCCCGGAAGAAACCAATCCGAATGCAGTGAGGACATGCAGACTCCACACAGAAGGCGCCCCGGCCGAAAATCGAACCTCTTGCTGTGAGGCAACAACGTTAACCACTGCATGACTTTGCCTCCAATATATGATACACAGAAACATAAGGCATATGTACATAATGACATATGATACATAGAAACATGAGGCATATGTACATAACAACATATGATACATGGAAACATAAAGCATATCTACATAATGACATATGATACATAGAAAAATAAGGCATATGTAAATAACATAAGATGCATAGAAATATAATGCATAAGTACATAACATATGATACAGAAAAACATACTATTTTGGTGTCAGATAAGAATTTCAAGGCTGACATAACCTGAAAATTAATTTTAGGATAAGTTGTAGGAGGTAATCATATAACAGAATGTTCTATACCTCAAATACTGACCCCCTTCCTAAATTCATTTACTATTGTTCTCCCTACTACCTCTTCTGGAAGTGTGCTCTGATCATGTAGCCCCTGTTTCATATGTGCCCTGATCTTCCCACCTTGTCCTCTCATACCATTACCTCTAACTTGCATACCTCTCTGTAAGCTGGTACCCACTTGGACTCCAGACTTCCTTGAAATATTGAAAATATTTCTGTCACACCCTCCTTCCTAAAGAATATGCATATTGACCTCTTTTTGTCACTGTTATGAGAGATTTACAGCAGGACATGCGGCATTTGTGTTACCTCCCCAAACATACCTGTACCCTATGTTCATCCACTAATGGGATACCTGTACCCTATGTTCATCCACTAATGGGATACCTGTACCCTACGTTCATACACTAATGGGATACCTGTACCCTCTGTTCATCCACTAACAGGATACCTGTACCCTCTGTTCATCCACTAACAGGATACCTGTACCCTCTGTTCATCCACTAATGGGATACATGTACCCTATGTTCATCCACTAATGGGATACCTGTACCCTACGTTCATACACTAATGGGATACCTGTACCCTCTGTTCATCCACTAACAGGATACCTGTACCCTCTGTTCATCCACTAATGGGATACCTGTACCCTATGTTCATCCACTAATGGGATACCTGTACCCTACGTTCATACACTAATGGGATACCTGTACCCTCTGTTCATCCACTAACAGGATACCTGTACCCTCTGTTCATCCACTAATGGGATACATGTACCCTATGTTCATCCACTAATGGGATACCTGTACCCTACGTTCATACACTAATGGGATACCTGTACCCTCTGTTCATCCACTAACAGGATACCTGTACCCTCTGTTCATCCACTAATGGGATACCTGTACCCTCTGTTCATCCACTAACAGGATACCTGTACCCTCTGTTCATCCACTAATGGGATACCTGTACCCTATGTTCATCCACTAATGGGATACCTGTACCCTATGTTCATCCACTAATGGGATACCTGTACCCTATGTTCATCCACTAATGGGATAGCTGTACCCTATGTTCATCCACTAATGGGATACCTGTACCCTATGTTCATCCACTAATGGGATACCTGTACCCTACGTTCATACACTAATGGGATACCTGTACCCTCTGTTCATCCACTAACAGGATACCTGTACCCTCTGTTCATCCACTAATGGGATACCTGTACCCTCTGTTCATCCACTAACAGGATACCTGTACCCTCTGTTCATCCACTAATGGGATACCTGTACCCTATGTTCATCCACTAATGGGATACCTGTACCCTATGTTCATCCACTAATGGGATACCTGTACCCTATGTTCATCCACTAATGGGATACCTGTACCCTATGTTCATCCACTAATGGGATACCTGTACCCCATGTTCATCCACTAATGGGATACCTGTACCCTATGTTCATCCACTAATGGGATACCTGTACCCTAAGTTCATCCACTAATGGGATATGTGTACCCTATGTTCATCCACTAACGGGATAACTGTACCCTAAGTTCATCCACTAATGGGATACCTGTACCCTCTGTTCATCCACTAATGAGATACCTGTACCCTATGTTCATACACTAACGGGATACCTGTACCCTATGTTCATCCACTAACGGGATACCTGTACCCTATGTTCATCCATTAATGGGATACCTGTACCCTATGTTCATACACTAATGGGACACCTGTACCCTCTGTTCATCCACTAACAGGATACCTGTACCCTCTGTTCATCCACTAATGGGATACCTGTACCCTATGTTCATCCACTAATGGGATACCTGTACCCTCTGTTCATCCACTAACAGGATACCTGTACCCTCTGTTCATCCACTAATGGGATACCTGTACCCTCTGTTCATCCACTAACAGGATACCTGTACCCTCTGTTCATCCACTAATGGGATACCTGTACCCTATGTTCATCCACTAATGGGATACCTGTACCCTATGTTCATCCACTAATGGGATACCTGTACCCTATGTTCATCCACTAATGGGATACCTGTACCCTATGTTCATCCACTAATGGGATACCTGTACCCTATGTTCATTCACTAATGGCATACCTGTACCCTACGTTCATACACTAATGGGATACCTGTACCCTCTGTTCATCCACTAACAGGATACCTGTACCCTCTGTTCATCCACTAATGGGATACCTGTACCCTCTGTTCATCCACTAACAGGATACCTGTACCCTCTGTTCATCCACTAATGGGATACCTGTACCCTATGTTCATCCACTAATGGGATACCTGTACCCTATGTTCATCCACTAATGGGATACCTGTACCCTATGTTCATCCACTAATGGGATACCTGTACCCTATGTTCATCCACTAATGGGATACCTGTACCCCATGTTCATCCACTAATGGGATACCTGTACCCTATGTTCATCCACTAACGGGATACCTGTACCCTAAGTTCATCCACTAATGGGATATGTGTACCCTATGTTCATCCACTAACGGGATAACTGTACCCTATGTTCATCCACTAATGGGATACCTGTACCCTCTGTTCATCCACTAATGAGATACCTGTACCCTATGTTCATACACTAACGGGATACCTGTACCCTATGTTCATCCACTAACGGGATACCTGTACCCTATGTTCATCCATTAATGGGATACCTGTACCCTATGTTCATACACTAATGGGATACCTGTACCCTATGTTCATCCACTAACAGGATAAGTGTACCCTATCTTCATACACTAACAGGATACGTGTACCCTAAGTTCATCCACTAATGGGATAACTCTACCCTATGTTCATCCAGTAACGGGATACCTCTACCCTAAGTTCATCCACTAATGGGATACCTGTACCCTATGTTCATCCACCAACGGGATACCTGTATCCTATGTTCATACACTAATGGGATACCTGTATCCTATGTTCATACACTAATGGGATACCTCTACCCTATGTTCATCCACTAATGGGATACCTGTACCCTATGTTCATACACTAACAGGATACCTGCACCCTATGTTCACCCACTAACAGGATACCTGTACCTTCTGTTCATCCACTAATGGGATACCTGTACCCTATGTTCATCCACTAATGGGATACCTGTACCCTATATTCATCCACTAACGGGATACCTGTACCCTAAGTTCATCCACTAATGGGATATGTGTACCCTATGTTCATCCACTAACGGGATAACTGTACCCTATGTTCATCCACTAATGGGATAACTGTACCCTATGTTCATACACTAATGGGATACCTGTACCCTATGTTCATCCACTAATGGGATACCTGTACCCTATGTTCATCCATTAATGGGATACCTGTACCCTATGTTCATCCACTAATGGGATACCTGTCCCCTATGTTCATCCACTAATGGGGTACCTGTACCCTATGTTCATCAACTAATGGGATACCTGTACCCTCTGTTCATCCACTAATGGGATACCTGTACCCTCTATTCATCCACTAATTGGATACCTGTACCCTATGTTCATACACTAACAGGATACGTGTTGCCTATGTTCATCCACTAATGGGATACTTGTACCCTCTGTTCATCCACTAATGGGATACCTGTACCCTATGTTCATACACTAACAGGATACCTGTACCCTATCTTCATACACTAGCGGGATAACTGTACCCTATGTTCATCCACTAAAGGGACACCTGTACCCTAAGTTCATACACTAATGGGATACCTGTGCCCTGTGTTCATACACTAACAGGATACCTGTACCCTATGTTCATACACTAATGGGATACATGTACCCTATGTTCATCCACTAATGGGATACCTGTACCCTATGTTCATCCACTAATGGGATACCTGTACCCTATGTTCATCCACTAATGGGATAACTGTACCCTATGTTCATCCACTAATGGGATACCTGTACCCTATGTTCATACACTAACAGGATACCTGTACCCTATGTTCATACACTAACAGGATACCTGTACCCTCTGTTCATCCACTAATGGGATACCTGTACCCTATGTTCATCCACTAAAGGGATACCTGTACCCTATGTTCATCTACTAACAGGATACCCATACCCTATGTTCATACACTAAATGGATAACCGTACCCTATGTCCATCCACTAATGGGATACCTGTACCCTATGTTCATCCACTAACAGGATACGTATCCTATGTTCATCCACTAACAGGATACCTGTACCCTCTGTTCATCCACTAATGGGATACCTGTACCCTATGTTCATACACTAATGGGATACCTGTACCCTATGTTCATCCACTAATGGAATACATTTACCCTATGTTCATACACTAAAGGGATAACCGTACCCTATGTTCATCCACTAATGGGATACCTGTACCCTATGTTCATCCACTAACGAGATACATGTACCCTATGTTCATACACTAAAGGGATAACCATACCCTATGTTCATCCACTAATGAGATACCTGTACCCTATGTTCATCCACTAATGGGATACCTGTACCCTATGTTCATCCACTAATGGGATACCTGTGCCCTACGTTCATACACTAATGGGATACCTGTACCCTCTGTTCATCCACTAATGAGATACCTGTACCCTATGTTCATACACTAATGGGATACCTGTACCCTCTGTTCATCCACTAATGGGATACTTGTACCCTATGTTCATCCACTAACAGGATACCTGTACCCTCTGTTCATCCACTAATGGGATACCTGTACCCTATGTTCATACACTAATGGGATAACTGTACCCTATGTTCATACACTAATGGGATACCTGTACCCTCCGTTCATCCACTAATGGGATATCTGTACCCTATGTTCATACACTAATGGGATACCTGTACCCTATGTTCATCCACTAATGGGATACCTGTACCCTATGTTCATCCACTAATGGGATACCTGTACCCTATGTTCATACACTAATGGGATACCTGTACCCTCTGTTCATCCACTAATGAGATACCTGTACCCTATGTTTATACACTAACAGGATACCTGTACCCTATGCTCACCCACTAACAGAATACCTGTACCCTCTGTTCATCCACTAATGGGATACCTGTACCCTATGTTCATCCACTAATGGGATACCTGTACCCTATGTTCATACACTAACGGGATACCTGTACCCTATGTTCATCCACTAACGGGATACCTGTACCCTATGTTCATCCATTAAATGGATACCTGTACCCTATGTTCATACACTAATGGGATACCTGTACCCTATGTTCATCCACTAACAGGATACGTGTACCCTATCTTCATACACTAACAGGATACGTGTACCCTAAGTTCATCCACTAATGGGATAACTCTACCCTATGTTCATCCACTAATGGGATACCTGTAGCCTAGGTTCATCCACTAATGGGATACCTGTACCCTAAGTTCATCCACTAATGGGATACATGTACCCTATGTTCATCCACTAATGGGATAACTGCACCCTAAGTTCATCCACTAATAGGATACCTGTACCCTATGTTCATCCACTAATGGGATAACTGTATCCTAAGTTCATCCACTAATGGGATACCTGTACCCTATGTTCATCCACTAATGGGATACCTGTACCCTAAGTTCATACACTAACAGGATACCTGTACCCTATGTTCATACACTAACAGGATACCTGTACCCTATGTTCCTACACTAATGGGATACCTGTACCCTTTGTTCATACACTAACAGGATACCTGTACCCTATGTTCATACACTAACAGGATACCTGTATCCTATGTTCATCCACTAATGGGATACCTGTACCCTATGTTCATCCACTAATGGGATACCTGTACCCTATGTTCATCCACTAATGGAATACCTGTACCCTATGTTCATACACTAACAGGATACCTGTACCCAATGTTCATATACTAACAGGATACCTGTACCCAGTGTTCATACACTAACAAGATATGTGTACCCTATGTTCATACACTAAATGGGATACCTGTACCCTATGTTCATTCACTAACAGGATATCTGTACCCTATGTTCATCCACTAACAGGATACCTGTACCCTATGTTCATCCACTAAAGGGACACCTGTACCCTATGTTCATACACTAATGGGATAACTGTACCCTATGTTCATACACTAATGGGATAACTGTACCCTATGGTTATACACTAATGGAATACCTGTACCCTATGTTCATACACTAATGAGATACCTCTACCCTATATTCATACACTAACGGGATACCATTACCCTATGTTCATACACTAATGGGATACCTGTACCCTATGTTCCTACACTAATGGGATACCTGTACCCTATGTTTATATACTAACAGGGTACCTGTACCCTATGTTCATACACTAACAGGATACCTGTATCCTATGTTCATCCACTAATGGGATACATGTACCCTATATTCATACACTAACGGGATACATGTACCCTATCTTCATACACTAATGGGATACCTGTACCCTATCTTCATACACTAATGTGATACCTCTACCCTATGTTCATACACTAACGGGATACCTATACCCTATGTTCATACACTAATAGGATACTGGTACCCTATGTTCATACAATAATGGGATACCTCCACCCTATGTTCATACAGTAATGGGATACCTGTACCATATGTTCATACACTAATGGGATACCTGTACCCTCTGTTCATACACTAATGGGATACATGTACCCTATGTTCATACACTAATGGGATACATGTTCCCTATGTTCATATACTAATGGGATACCTGTACCCTATGTTCATACTCTAATGGTATACCTGTACCCTCTGTTTATACACTAATGGGATACATATACCCTATGTTCATACACTAATGGGATACATGTTCCCTATGTTCATACACTAATGGGATACCTGTACCCTATGTTCATACACTAATGGGATACCTGTACCCTATGTTCATGCACTAACTGGACACATCTACCCTATGTTAATGCACTAATGGGATACCTCCACCCTATGTTCATATAGTAATGAGATACCTGTACCCTATGTTCATACAGTAACGTGATACCTGTGCCCTATGATCATACACTAACGGGATACCTCTACCCTATGTTTATACACTAACAGGATACCTCTACCCTATGTTCGTACACTAATGGGACACCTGTACCCTAAGTTCATACACTAACAGGATACCTGCACCCTATGTTCATACACTCACGGGATACCTCCACCCTATGTTCATATACTGTCAGGATACCTGTACCCCATTTTCATACACTAATAGGATACCTGTACCCTATGTTCATACATTAATGGGATCTTCAGAACAACACAGAGTACTACATACAGAATTTTAACAAAAAGGGATAATAACTCCTCATCTTCTACCAGTCCCTCTTCCTGCTGTCATGTATTACTTGCTTATCTTTAAGTCATCTCAGGTATGCTGATTTTTTTTTATTAGGCAGATTAGTAGGGTCAATCACCTAAGCTACAAGGATAGGCACACTATGTTGATACACTTGCATTCATAAGGGTGTCAGTAATGCAAGGAGCCAAGCTGCCCCACTCCCCCAGGATGGATGTGCTGGCATCAGCCAATCACGCCCACCCTCCCCCTCCCAGTCCTTCTAATACCTGGACTATTAGTCTAACAAGGGTCATCTGGGGTGTAGTCAGGGCTTTATCCCTCTGCACTACAGTGCCAGCTGGACTATAGTCAGGAACTGGACTTGGCCTTGTACTGTAAAAGTTGGAACAAACCATACGTGGTGAAAGAAAAGAATATTGGCTTTAAAGAACCTTCCTATCCATTTGCATTGCTCATTACTGCATTCTTCCCCCTTTAAGTAGGGCTTAATTCTGTACAGTTCAGGCACAAGTATTACAGTGTTTAAGCTTTGAGCTATGCAGGTGGTCTTGAACTCATAATATCTGGCTGAAAAGGATGCTTAAGTAAATTATTAGTTTGACGTGTTTCCCAGTCTTATTCAGAATACTTTGCTCTGGAGACTGCAAAACTTCACTACGAGCATCTGCTCTTGTTACTGCAGCTAAGCTGATAGAGTCATGCTTGTACACACTCACAGGGGAGAACTAATCAGCTTTTGATTTTCTAAAATGTGATCAATGGGTCTCTTTAGAGTTTTTCTATTACTGAATTCTGCATTATGGGATATGGGGCCTATTGCACCCTACGCCATGGGTGTTGTCTCATCATCTACTTTAAAAACTCCTGGGAGGCCACTGGTATGTCCCAATGTCCTTCCTCTTTATTTTTCTTTCTTCAAGAAATCCTGATCAGTTATCTTAAAACTAGATCTAGGAATAGCCTAATACTCATCAGGGATTTTAGTGTTAACTGCCAGGGCTCCTTAAAACTAGATCTAGGAACAGCCTAATACTCATCAGGGATTTTAGTGTTAACTGCCAGGGCTCCTTAAAACTAGATCTAGGAACAGCCTAATACTCATCAGGGATTTTAGTGTTAACTGCCAGGGCTCCTTAAAACTAGATCTAGGAACAGCCTAATACTCATCAGGGATTTTAGTGTTAACTGCCAGGGCTCCTTAAAACTAGATCTAGGAACAGCCTAATACTCATCAGGGATTTTAGTGTTAACTGCCAGGGCTCCTTCAACAACTACCCTACTATGATCTTATGCAACTGAGAAACCAGCCAGAGGCAGCTTTAAATTTAGTAATCAGTCCCTCCTGGACCTCATCAATGCCAACAATGCCAGGTACATCTCCTTAGTATCCATCATATCCAGCTCTGTAAGTGACCATTACCCTATGACATTTCACCTGCATATTCCAATACAAAAATCTCCTTACACTCTAAAGCTTTCAACCTCTAATCAACCCAGACCTTTTATTTTAATCAACAGAAATAATTATGGAATACAGTCATTCATATCACTGATAGGGTGACTTATAAGGACCCCCTAAAAAAAGGCACTGCTCTCGATTCCACAGGTGTACTTTCCATAAATAGTTTTGTCAATAAATAATAAATTCTCCCAAGTTCTTCTGTCTGCTGTCACTGTACAGAACTCATCAACCTAAAGGAAGGACGTCTATCTTTTTATGGCCATTCTATTATAGTAGCACTGTAACCATCATATAAAACTCAAAGGCTACAAATTGCTGAACATAATATTTTCAGATTTGCAGTACTGGCAGAGTCCCACACCTGCCATTGCGAGCTCATTAAAAGACTCCTCTGGCTTCCCAGTAACAATAGAGCATCTTACCTTTTTAACAACACTCTCTTTAACATCCTTGGATAGTGCCCACCTCTAAGATCAGAATGTCATATCAGTGGTCAAGCTTATCCCTTATGGTACAGCTAGGAAGAGGGATATTATACTTTTTTGGCCACAGTTCAAAAGTACAATTGGAGATAAAGCATTTTTGTGTCTAGGTCGTGCACTTGGAACCATCTTTTAAATATCAAAACACTCAATACTTTACGAATTTAAGAAATCATTACACCAACATATTATCAATAAATCCAAATGTAATTGTTTTAAAAACAATGGCTAACAAGTCACTAGTAGTAGTACCCTCTAACAAAACATTGTACCCGTTCTTCAGACAATAAAATGGCTGCTTTGTATATAGTGTATATAGATTTGAGTGCACTGACTCTAATTAATGTGGTACCTGTTTCCTATGTAATTCTGCAATTGTATGTCATTTTTGTCATAGTCAGCTGTTTTTCTGCACTTTGTTGCCATTTATACATTTACATGTCGCCTTGTGTAAGTATATTGTAATTGTTCCATGCTCTATTATACTGTTTCTCTGCAAAGACATGACACATTTTCTGCTGAAGTACTAAGTGTAACTCTTTATTGTATATAGTCTTAAAAAAATTTATTAAGAACTGTTACTACTTAAATCAAATGTAGTATGTACTGTTAACTGCTCTGTGAACCCAGTTTGTGGCTGAAAATGGTCAGTAGACCAGCCCACCTACATACTGCAATGCCTGACGTTTGGAAGTTAATCATGAAAAAGCCTACTCCAAAAGTGAAGAAACTGGCTGCTAGAATAAGTGACTACAGACCGACCTGTTTATTACCCGCTCTAGGCAGAGTATTTAAACACAAGTCTCCCAACTTACTGAATCATGTTTAAATTATGTAGCGCCATCCTCATACCAACATGACTTCTATCCAGCAAACACCATAATTGGTGCAGTGGTACAGCAATTTGCATTGCCACCTCACAGCAAGAGGTTCTCCAGTTCAATTCTTGGCTGGGGTGCCTTCTGTGCAGAGTCTGCATGTCCTCCCTGCATTCATGTGGGTTTCCTCTAGGTGCTCCTGTTTCCTCTCACATTATAAAGACATGTCTGGAGAGTTTCTCCCCTGGCCTCCACTGAAAATTGTCTCATTCCAAGTTAGATTTTCCTGGTAAACAAATGTTAAATAAATAAAATAATTGCTTCTTACAGCCTCACGGATAGCATTATTCATGGCATGAATAAAAGCCAATTAAATGGGTCAGTTTTCATTGATCAGACCAAAGTATTTGATCTGTCTGGTCACGCCCTCCAACTTAATTCACCAGTGTCAGCAGGGATAACTGATCGAATTGAGGACTTCTGTAGTTCAAAGAGTTTATTCTAGGATCTACTTTCTATAACTCGCCCCCACCTCCCAGAGTGTCTCTCAAGGGCTAGTTATGTCTCCAGTACTATTCCCCCTTTTCATGACAAAACTCTTCATACGATTTCTCTATTTTCCAATAATTATTTATGTAGATGATATGATTATTTATTGGTCAAGCCTCTCTCATGAGACTATTAATAAGATGATAGAAAGTACTTAAGAAAACTCTCCAGCTTGTTATAAATAAATGTATCCCCCCATGAATAAATAACTACATAAGTAAGTGATTTTTGCAACTGAGTAAAAATATATTTTCAATTGCTGTTACCAACAACAATGAACCTCTCGAAGTAGCTAAACATTTCCGTTAGCTACAATGTTGGCACCTTAACTTTTGAGTAGTAAATTCAAATTACATACAAGTTATAAACATCTTTTCTGGGCTAAAAATTCATTCTTTCTCTCACAAGAATGAACATGGCTACAGCAAAAGGGGAACTAGAATTTTGGCCTTCAGTTATCTCTTCTGCATCAAAAAAGAATCTGTCCTCCCTGAAAACCACATTTACATTTTTATCACCTTTCACCTCCCCCAAATAAAAGTCATCGCTCAGTTCTCATCAAAATGAAACAAACAGCTAAGATATTCCTGAGTGCCTTCTTATAGCAACCGATGATGAAAAACACTTTGCTATTTGTTACTAGTGTTCTAACAATCAGAACATTCAGCTACAGTCCAAGACCCTTATCTTCTGTCTGTCACTAATAACCCATAGAAACAAACTCCACTGCACCGAGCATAAAGATTCCATGCTTTCTTCCCAGCTATCCTGGTTACCACTGTCCTACCTCACATCTAGTAACTCATTCTGCAAATTCTGCTTAGAGCTCAACATATTTCTAACAAAATTTAACTTTTCTGAATAACAGAATTAATTAAGCTCACCAGGGTGCATATTTTGAGATCTCGCCAAAGCTACAAAATTTCCTGGCTCTCATAATACTGGACTTTTCAATCTTTCTTGTCGTGTTCTTTTTCTGAAAAAATTCATAAAACTGGACTTTTTGGTCTTTCATCTTGCTGTCTCTCACTCATTCTGAAGAAGGTAAATTCTGTAAACATGTTAAGAAGTTGTCTCTAGTACAATGGTATTTAATTCTTGATCACAAATATGTAAATATGTAACAAGTTTTGGATGGTGCAATCATATTTAATTGCTGGCAACACATTCTTTATTATATGTTAAATCTAATAAATTTAGTTCTGATCTATCTTTCTTTGTACTGCTCAGACTGAGACTATAAACAGTCCAATGCAAAACAAATTTAAATAAAATGAATAATATAAAACATACCCTCTTCTGCCCTTTTAGAACTTAACCTAACTCTTCTACGAGCTTACCTAACCCAACCATGATACTGTTAATAACGCTTTGCTGGATTTGGTGATAATCAATACATCTTGGCATTTCTTTATTTTATTTTGTTTTTACTTTATTTGCATTTGTTAACTGGCCATGGACCATTTTCAGATTCAGTCCAGGAGTGGTGTCCGGTTAAATGACTTGCTCAGAGTCATACAGTTAGACAATGGAAGTTGAGGGAATCGAACCTTGCACCACTGCAAATAGCTTATTAACAGCTCCTTAATCCTCTGCATCAACTGCCAAAGTATTACTAGGTACACCTGGTACCTAACATTTTACGCAATCAGTGTCCAGTTATCACCATATGGCCCTTTAAAAGAAACAAGGCCAAGTATACCTACACTAATTGGAGATTATTTCCTAAGAAGATGGAATTTCCTTTTACTGCAGAATTGGACAGAGTTAACTGGCAGCCTTTACCTACTTAAAGAGCCCCATTCAGGACACTGAACTGGATTACTGGGATCCTTTCTCCTACAAAAGGTAAGCCATTTCCATGTAGTTCTGGAGGAATTAAGGAGGATAAATGTCATTGCCTGACCACAGATCATAAGGAGTAGTTAAAGGAATGGGACAATACCTAGAAACAAGGGAAGACCTTTAGGAACCAGTGACATTATCAGGAATTCCTAGAACTATAAAGAAAATGGGATGAAAGAATGAGGAATCTGGCAGCCCAGGAAGATTTCAGAGCAGAAATACTGCTTCTGCAGATGGAAAGAAGCCAGGGGAAGTAGGTAT
The DNA here is from genome assembly GCF_019279795.1 of Protopterus annectens. NCBI lineage: Eukaryota > Metazoa > Chordata > Ceratodontiformes > Protopteridae > Protopterus > Protopterus annectens. The sequence goes on along the minus strand of NC_056750.1, from coordinate 70,549,058 downwards.
GGGCAATTACTCAAGATAGCACTGGTGTAATATACCATGGAGACATAATTCTTCTGAGTGCATTCTATTTGAGAATATTGGAATAAATGTCATATCTTCATAATCTTCATAATGTATTACACCAATACATTCATGCAGGTGTTAAAAGGTGCATTTGATATTTCTCACACTTATGCAACAAGAAACAAGATATATGTCCCCTTGATCACATGACCAGCAAATATCTTCCACACATGTGTTCCCAAAGCTTTAAAAGGGGAGAACAGATTTGAGGGGGCAGTACAAGAACAATGAAGCCTTGCAAGTTTTTAATGCATAACGGGATGGTTCAGGCTATGCAGTGTAAGCTATGAACTTTGTCCTTTTGTCTTGAAGTCTTACACAATTCAGAATGCAGTTATGAGAGACTGAATTTTGTCAGAGTGCAATAAATTGAAAATTAAGATATTTGACTGTTGTTACAGAAATAGTATGCACCATCATATAAATTTAATTTCAACCCTTGGCAACAGAAATGCACAAAAAGGTTCAAAATGGTATGAAATTCTACAATATTAGTGATATAAAAGTGCTATAACATGTTATTATGCATGTGTCCCTAGCATCTACTGTGGGAGGTGTACCATACAAACCCCATTCAGGAAATGCCCCAACTGGAGGTGTACCATACAGACCCCATTCAGAAAAGGCCCCAAAGTTAGACCTGGGACATGTGGAGAGATTACATCTTACAACTTTCCTGGGACACCCGCAGGCCTTATTGGTGAGCTGAGGACTGTTACTAAGGACTGGGAAGTGTAGCATGCCATACAGCATACTGAATGTTAAGACTAGCCACATGCATATACTGAATGTTCCGACTAGCCGCATGCATATACTAAATGTTCCGACTAGCCGCATGCATATACTGAATGTTCCGACTAGCCGCATGCATATACTGAATGTTCCGACTAGCCGCATGCATATACTGAATGTTCCGACTAGCCGCATGCATATACTGAATGTTCCGACTAGCCGCATACATATACTGAATGTTAAGACTAGCCGCATGCATATACTGAATGTTCCGACTAGGCGCATGCATATACTGAATGTTCCGACTAGCCGCATGCATATACTAAATGTTCCGACTAGCCGCATGCATATACTGAATGTTCCGACTAGCCGCATGCATATACTGAATGTTCCGACTAGCCGCATGCATATACTGAATGTTCCGACTAGCCGCATGCATATACTGAATGCTCTGACTAGCCGCATGCATATACTGAATGTTCCGACTAGCCGCATGCATATACTGAATGTTCCGACTAGCCGCATGCATATACTGAATGTTCCAACTAGCCGCATGCATATACTGAATGTTCCGACTAGCTGCATGCATATACTGAATGTTCCGACTAGCCACATGCATATACTGAATGTTCGGACTAGCCACATGCATATACTGAATGTTCTGACTAGCCGCATGCATATACTGAATGTTCCGACTAGCCGCATGCATATACTGAATGTTCCGACTAGCCGTATGCATTCCACTGTCTTTTCTGCACCATTTTCTTGCTTGTTCTATACAGCTTTCAGTCACCTGACAACTCCGACTCTTCCAGTAGCTCAGGCAACACATTGCAGGGCCTGATCACCCAATCAGTAAAGAAACAGTTTTCTCAGATGTGACTTGAATGATCTCCCTTCTGCCTCTACCCATATCTCCTTTTCCCTCAGTTTAAAATCACAATTCCAATTTATCCCTAAACAATGTGTGTTTGGGGCCATGTCATACCTTTTCTCTTCCAATATGTGCCTGTGTTCCAATTCATGTGATATTGCCTGCCATTCCCTTTCTTCATTCTGGTAGCTCAGCGTTGAACATCTTCATCAACATCTTCATCAACCTTCTTTTTCCCATTTTCTACATGGGTTCAGAGTGCTGTGTTAACCGTTGCCATCTCACTCGATTCTGTGCCAAACTCCTGCCTTCTTTGACACTCATGCCTAACTGTTGCAGGTCTTCACTGGCACAGTCCACCCACCTCTTTGCTGGATACCCTTGTTTCTTCTTGCCTTCTTCCTGTCTGTCCCAAATCCTCTTCAACAGATCGTTTTCAGCTTTTCTGCACATGTGCCTGAACCACGTAAACTGTTCTCTAATCATTTCTGCAGCTTAAGCTACTTTGGCTTCTGCTCTTATGTCCTCATTTCTTCATCTGTCCCACAGTGTGCATCCTATCATCTTTCTCAGGCACTTCATTTCCATCACCTCTAGCTTCCTCATCTGCTCTGCCTTTATTGCTCAGGTTTCTGTACCATACAGTAGTACTGGTCACACCACTGTTTTGTACACCTTACTTTTCAGTTTCTTTGGTATCCTTTTTTCATACACTACATCTGACACTCTGTGCCAGTTGGCTACAGCCCCTCCAATTCTAGCTTTCACCTCTTCATTCAGACTTCTCTTCTGCTCAACCACACTTCCAGGATACTTGAAGTTGTTAACCTGTTCACAGGCTGGTACTAGGCTATCAGCCCTTGGGCCTATAGAAGCATAGCCATAACAATTCCCTGGCTATTTCTTCCCGCACTATTTACTTCCCTGGACCCCTGTCTAGCAGGGTGACTGACGTGATCCCCGGGGTGAATTTCCTTTCTCTCATCCAATCGTCAAGGTTCCTTTTGAAGAGGGCCAAAGAGGCACTCTGCTTGACATGTATGGGCAATTTATTCCAGAGTCTGGGGAGTCCCTGGGTCAGGAACCTACCCTCCAGCATGTTTTTATTGTGATGACAAGGTTTGGATCCCTGGAGTGTGTGGCTCTGAGGGATTGGGAATTCTTTAAGTGTAGCATGTCCAACGGCTCTGGGTTTGACATGACCTTACATGTTAAGCAGAGATACCCTCTGAGTAGACGATATGCGACAGAGTATAGCTGAAGTTTTTTAAGGCGGTCAGCATAGGGCATCTGCTTTAGGCCTGTGATTCTTTTAGTGAGGTATTTCTGTGGCCTTTCCAGTTGTTGCAGATGTCTTGAGAGGTACATACCAAACAGGGCCTTGTATTCTATAATGGGTCTAATGAGGGATGAGTACAGTGGGACAATGACCTCCTTTTTTCTGGATGAAAAGCCCTTTAGTGATGAGGTGTGCCACATAGAAGGATTTCCTGACTGTTGTGGTGATGTGGTTATTGAAGGTGAGACCACTGTCCACCTGTGTCCCTAAGTCTCTTATCACACTTTCGGTGTTTAGTGTACTGACACCTATATGGTAATTCACGAATACATGTTTTTTCCCAAAGGGGATAACTATACATTTCTTGGCATTGAGCTTGAGCCCATGGCTCTGGCACCAAGCATCTGTTTCTGTAAGGCCCTTTTGTAGAGTATCCACGTCATTTGGGGATTCAATAATGGCTCCTAGTTTGCAGTCATCTGCAGACTTTCTTAGCCAGAGTCCCTTAGTGTTGGCCTGTACTTCAGAGAAGTAGATGCCAAACAAGAGCGGTCCCAGGACTGAACCCTGAGGTACTCCACTTGTCACTTGTCTGGAGCTGGATTTGGAGTCGGCTACTTTTACAGTGTAGGTTCTATCAGTAAGCCAGTTAGCAACCCATTGGGTGACATAAGGATTAATGCCCTGCTTAGTAAGTTTATCTATGATTCTAGAGTGGGGGATGGTGTCAAAGGCCTTGGCAAGGTCTAGATAGGCTGTGTGGACCACCTTACCCTTGTCCATAGCTCTGGAGACTGATTTGAAGAAGTCAATCAGGTTCAAGAGACAAGCTCGGCCCTTCATGAACCCAAACTGGGTGGGGTCCAGTGTTTGAAGGTTGCTAATGTCTTTGTTTATAAGTTCCATGATAATACGCTCCATGGCCTTGCAGATAAGGCTCATCAGACTGATGGGACGGTAGTTTCCGGGATCCAAGGTGGATCCCCCCTTGCGGAGTGGGATAACTGTAGCTCTGTGCCACTCAGTGGGCACAAAACTATCATCCCTTCTATCTCACTTCTGAGCTTTTCTGATTTCTGCAATTTGCTGTCATTACAACTGTCTTATCTGTACTCAGTTTCATCCCGTGTGCCTTCACTTTTGCATTCCATTCCCCTGTCCTTTGCTGACATTTTACCCAGTCTGCCTGTAATGCCACATCATCTGAATACAGCAACTTTATTGATCTGTCCCCTATGACCTGTTTGCTAATGTAGTCCATCACCAGTATGAACAGCAGTGGGCTCAGAGCTGCACCCTGATGCACACCCACTCCCACTGGGAAACCCTCACAGTGGAGACTGAATACTGTTCTTACTTGAGTCATTTGGTCCTTGTACATAGCCTGCTCAAACCACCACAAGACTGCCCAAATCAGCTTTCTTTGGACCTTGTCATATGCATTCTCTAAGTCTAGAAATGTGCAATTGGACTCTTTCCTCATCTCTAGCTCCTTCTCAAGTACCTGTCTCACTACAGACATCGGGTCAGTTGTGCTGCATTCTGATCTGAAGTCAAACTGCTCATCTCCCATCTTACTTTCTACTACTCTGTGTATCCATTTATCGGTCACCCTCTACAGAACTTTCATGCAATGCGACAGGAGTTTGACATCTCCGGCCTGCCCACAGTTGTGCATGTTCCCTTTGTTCTTGGATATTGGCATGAGTATGCTTATTTTCCAGTCATCTGGGATACGCCTTTCTCTCCAAACTCCTATGAGTACCTAAGGAGCCTTTTCTCCCCTATCTCCCCCAGCATCTTTATCATATCTGCTGTGACCTCATCTGAGCCTGCTGCTTTATCAGACCTCATCTGAGCCTGCTGCTTTATCATATCTGCTGTGACCTCATCTGAGCCTGCTGCTTTATCATATCTGCTGTGACCTCATCTGAGCCTGATGCTTTTCCTGACTTCATCTTCCTTAGTGCTGTTCTTACTTCTTCTAGGGTGGGCTCCTCTTCTTCTCTCATCATAGGCTGTGTCTGGGGCAGTACAGATTCTGTGGGGGTTTTTCTTCATTCAGGAGCTGTTGGAAGTTCTCCTTCTATTTGCCTTTGATGTTCTGTGGACTAGTGAGCAGGTGGTTGCTGGCATCCCTTATGAAGGGTGTCTGACTATCTTCTTTATCTTTCTGTCTTTGCCTTTCAACCTGATATAGTTTATTTGTGTCATCTACTGGGTCACTTTCCAGGAGCTGGTAGAGTGCCTCTAATGCCCTATTCTTTGTTTTTGCAACTGCTTTCTTAGCTTCTTTGTTAGCCAACTGGTATTCCTTCCTATCTTGGTCAGTCTTTTCTCTCCCCACTTTTTCCTGCACTCTTCCTTTCTTTTGACTTCCTGGACATCTGCATTCCACCACTAGCTTTCCTTATGTACCATATTTCCATATCTGGCTCAGGCACATATCTGTTCTGTAGTCCTCAAACATGCTGTTTTGATGTGCTGCCATTCTTGTTCAACTCCACCTATTTCCTTCTCTTCTTGGGGTGCTAAAGTCCTGAGTAGTTTCTTGAACTGTTGTACTTTCACTCACAAACACACAACACCCATCCTTCACTCATCCCAACCCTAACACACACGCACACGCACACGCGCAGACACACACACACACACACGCACACGCACGCACACACACACACACACACACACACACACACACACACACACACACACACGTATGATTGGTCAAATGTAGGGGACCCCATCAGTTATGCAAAACTTGTGTACCTCTTTTTAGAATGAATGAGTGAATTATAGAAGAAATATTACAAGATAATCAAGGGGTGCTGCACTTTGTTTTCCTATGTAAGAATTATCTATATGATTGCTGCCATTTTCTGCAATGCTGAAGAACAGAAGAAAATCTGATGCAGAAAATGAACAGGCAACACCATTTATTAGAAATGGTGCATGGAATCATAAATGATTGTGCTGAATATTTAAACTGATGGTGCATGCTGTCTGAAACAACAAATACTGACAAATCGAATTTATAATAAACTTGTCCCCATCAGTTATGCTAAATATGAGCACTGAACTATACTTGTTTTAAATGCTTTGAATACAGTTAGTAGCTCATAGGATCATAGGAGGTTACTAGGCTAATGGCCACAGGGCCCTTACAAATGCAGCCAAGTTCAATCTGTGTTCCCAAGGGTGTCTGGCTCAAGCAGACACTAAAATCAGAACCTATTGCCCCCATCCAAGAAGGACACAGGTGGAGTGAGTCCCCAGGGCAAATGTCCAGTTACCCATCCAGTCATCCAAATTACCCTTAAATAGGGCCAATGAGGGTCTTTGTTTAACATGAATACGAAGCTTGTTCTAAAGGTGGGGCAACCTCTGTGAGACAAATCTGTCTCTCCAGCAAGTTCTGCTGATGTCACATACCAGGTTAAGGTCATTTGAGTGAGTAACCCGTGTGCCATTTGACTTGTAAATGTGCAGCATTTCCATTAAAGCTGGGTCAGAGATTGCTCTATATGCAAGCCACAGGTCACCTCTGAGCAGTCTGTACGACACAGATTAAAGTGACAATGATTTCAGTCTGTCCACAGAAAACAGATCTTGAAGACCCTGAGTTTTTTTTGTAAGGAACCTTTGTGGTCTCTCCAATTTCTGCAGAAGTTTGAAAAGGAACATACCAAAGGGAGCATTATACTCTATTATTGGCCTGATGCGGGAAGAGTATGGGGGGGTTTATAACCGCGTTTGTCCTGGAGACAATGCCCTTACTTATGAGATGAGCAATATAAAATGACTTTCTTACCACTGTGGAGACATGGTGATCGAAGTTAAGGTTGCTGTCAGCCGCTGTGCCCAGATATCTCACTACTGACTATGTACTTAGGGTATTGCTATTGATGTGGTAGCTTCTGGAACATCACCCTTGCTGAAGGGGGATGATGGTGAATTTTTTTTTTTGCATTAAGTTTAAAACCATGACTTGGAACCAGTCATTAGTCAGCATAAGACCTTGCAGGATGTTAACATCTCTAGGGGTTTCAATGATCGCTTCCAGTTTGCAGTTATCAGCAAACATTGTCAGCCACAGTCCTTTAGTTTAGCCTGTACTTTGGAGAAGTTGATTCCTAACAGTAGAGGTCCCAGAACCAATCCCTGTGGAACACCACTGGTTACAGGCTGCTGGAGGAGGTGGAGTCCTCTATTATAACAGTATGAGTTCTATCAGTGAGCCAGTTTGCAACCCACCTGACAATATATGGGTTGATACCCAACTGGGTGAGTTTATCAATGATGCCTGAGTGTGGGATTGGATCAAATGCCTTGGCTATGTCTAGGTAGGCCATATGCATAGAATTGCCCTCGTCAAGGGCTTTGGTGACTGTCTCAAAGAAGTCTACCAAGGTTAACAGGCATGATCTTCCCTTGACAAAGCCAAACTGTGTGGGGATGAGCATTTGGAGATTTCCTATATCTTTGTTAATAAGGTCCATGATGATTCATTCCATGGCTTTGCAGATAAGGCTGGGCAGGCTAATGGGTCTATAGTTCCCGGGGTCGTGGATGTACCCACTTTGTGCAAAGGGATGACTGTAGCTGTTTTCCAATCTGCTGGGATGAAGCCAGTGCTTAGGCTGTGACAGAAAAGGGTGCTCAATGGTGATGCTAATTCCTGTTTTAACCTATGTAGAACACAGCCCAGGATGTTGTCTGGTCCCATAGAGGCTGTGAATGAAAAGCCTGCTCTCAATGGTGATGCTAATTCCTATTTTAACCCATGTAGAACACAGCCTGGGATGTTGTCTGGTCCCGTAGAGGCTGTGATTGAAAAGCCTGCTCAATGGTGATGCTAATTCCAGTTTTAACCCATGTAGAACACAGCCTGTGATGTTGTCTGGTGACATAGAGGCTGTGAATGAAAAGCCTGCTTAGTGGTAATGCTAATTCCATATTGAACACAGCCTGGGATGTTGTCCGGTCCCATACAGGCTGTGATTGAAAAGCCTGCTCAATGGTGATGCTAATTCCTGTTTTAACCCACGTAGAACACAGCGTAGGATGTTGTCTGGTCCCATAGAGGCTGTGATTGAAAAGTCTGCTCAATGGTTTTGCTAATTCCTGTTTTATCCCATATAGAACACAGCCTGGGATGTTGTCCAGTCGCATAGAGGCTGTGAATGAAAAGCCTGCTCAATGGTGATACTAATTCCTGTTTTAACCCACGTAGAACACAGCCTGGGATGTTGTCTGGTCCCATACAGGTCGTGAATGAAAAGCCTGCTCAATGGTGATGCTAATTCCTGTTTTAACCCATGTAGAACACAGCCCGGGGTGTTGTCTGGTCCCATAGAGGCTGTGAATGAAAAGCCTGCTCAATGGTGATGCTAATTCCTGTTTTAACCCATGTAGAACACAGCCCAGGGTGTTGTCTGGTTCCATAGAGACTGTGAATGAAAAGCCTGCTCAATGGGGATGTTAATTCCTGTTTTAACCCATGTAGAATACAGTGCAGGATGTTGTCTGGTCCCATAGAGGTTGTGAATGAAAAGCCTACTCAATGGTGATGTTAATTCCTGTTTTAACCCATGTAGAACACAGGCAGGGATGTTGTCTGGTCCCTTACAGGCTGTGAATGAAAAGCTTGCTCAAAGGTGATGCTAATTCCTGTTTTAACCCACATAGAACACAGCCTTGGATGTTGTCTGGTCCCATACAGGCTGTGATTGAAAAGCCTGCTCAATGGTGATGCTAATTCCTGTTTTAACCCATGTAGAATACAGCCTGGGATGTTGTCTGGTCCCATAGAGGCTGTGATTGAAAAGCTTGCTCAGTGGTGATGCTAATTCCTATTTTAGCCCACGTAGAACACAGAGCAGGATGTTGTCAGGTCCCATAAAAGCTGTGAATGAAAAGCCTGCTTAATGGTGATGCTAATTCCTGTTTTAACCCAAGTAGAACACAGCGCAGGATGTTGCTTGGTCCCATAGAGGCTGTGAATGAAAAGTCTGCTCAATGGTGATGCTAATTCCTGTTTTAACCCATGTAAAACACAGCGCAGGATGTCTTCTGGTCCCATACAGGCTGTGATTGAAAAGCCTGCTCAATGGTGATGCTAATTCCTGTTTTAACCCATGTAGAACACAGCGCAGGATGTCGTCTGTTCCCATAGAGGCTGTGAATGAAAAGCCTGCCCAATGGTAATGCTAATTCCTGCTTTAACCCATGTAGAACACAGCCCGGGATGTTGTCTGGTCCCATACAGGCTGTGAGTGAAAAGCCTGCTCAATGGTGATGCTAATTCCTGTTTTAACCCATGAAGAACACAGCCTGGGATGCTGTCTGGCCCCACAGAAGATGTGTTTTTTGTCTTGGAAAGGGCATTTAAGACCTGCTCCTCAGAGATACTAGGTGGGGGACAGGTGTTAAGGGATGCTTTGGAGTATATATGATGGGGACAGAGGAGTGAAGTTTTCACTGAACCTGTCAGTCAGCAAGTTTGCTATATCCACAGGTTCTATATATATGTAGTACCATTAACTATGAGTTCAGGGCAAATCTGGGCCTTACCTTTGAGATTACAGATGTAACTAAAGAATGCCTTGTGGTTATCCTTAGGGAAGCTAATTTGGATTCATAGTTAGCTTTGAAGGACTTCACTGGGAGTCTTATCTGCTTGTTTAAGTTGAGGGGGGACTATTTCCAGTTTTGAATCCGTTCCTTCCTGCTCTTAGACAGCAGTTTCTTTCTCCTGTTGTATAGCCTATTAATGGCGGTTGTCCATCAGGCAGGTTTGTTTTTCCTTCAAGATCTTGCTTTGGTTCTATCAAGTATGACACAGTCAGTACAATTGTACACATGCTTGTATAAATTATTGCTGTATAACTCACCATAGGTGTCTGTTCCATCAGTGGGGGGGGACTATGAAGCTATTTATGCTGTCACATAAGTGGTTGCAATCGGCTTTGGAGTAGTTTTTTAATCTAGTTGTTGCTACAGGGGTCTTGTGTTATAGTTACTTCTAGCAAGACTGATTTGTGGCCAGATCTGACTGGGGATGGTCACACACTGGAGGGGGTGCAGCAGTCCATGCTGGTGAGCACCAGGTCCAGGATGTTTGAGCCCCTTGTGGGGGGGTGTCAACCTGCTGGTCCAAGGCATTGGAGTTAATGAAGTCCAGGAATCTTTGGGCAAGTGGGTTAGAACACATAATTTACCCAGTCTAGGGACAGGTAATTAAAGTCACCCAAAACCAGGGTGTTTGGTCGTATCTAGATTGACTCAAGTAGATCCAAATAGACTAAGTGGATGTCCTGATTCATGGGGGGGGGTCCTGTAGCTGGCAATGACATGAAGAGAGGTCTTACCTGCAGTCAATTGCACCTGAAGTAATTTGAGGGAGTCGTGCTGTTTAACCAATCTAGAGGTGTATTTATCTTTAATGAATATTGATACACCACCTCCTTTAGTTCTCACACCTTCAGTTTGTGGTCTGAACGTGTGGAAGGAAATGTAACCTGGTATAGCTGGGGTGCTGTCTACATGCATTAAACCAGGTCTCAGTGACTGCACAAATGTCAGCATCTTCTAGGGTGAGGACTGCTTCCAGTGAGTGCAGTTTCTGGTTTAGACTCCTAGCATTTAGCAGCATAACCTTGAGGTTGTTTTTAGAGGGTATTTTTACATCAAGAATTTTGTTCTTGTGATATTGCCTAAAAAGGCACTATGGGGATGGCAAGACCCTTAGTCAGTAACCAAAATCCCAGGGGGTGACAGATGAAGACCATCTCTGGCAAAGCATCAAAGTCTGTCGACCATGTCATCCCAGGCTAACAGATACTGGACCCCTTTGAATGACACCAGAAACTAAGACAATTGTTGAAGTCAAAACATTTTTTTTTTGTTTGTATTGAGGTAACATCCTAGGCAAAGGTAAAGTGCTGCTTAAGGCCAGGGACAGACCTGCCTGAGACACATAATCAGAGAGCTCAGTTATGTCTCTCTTCATACAGTCGAGTGAGTTAAGTCTCAGGTCATTCACACCAACATGGACTATGACGGAGTCATAACAGTGCCTGTTGTTGAGAGACTTGAGTGCGTGTGTGATATGGTGGATACTGGCACATGACAGACAGCTGTCCCTGCATTTTTCCTTATCCAGCCTGGTGAGAGGGACATCTGTGTGTCTCACAAATGAGTCGCCAATGACTAAAATGTTTGTTTTTGTGTTATGCCTTAGGGGCTTGACTGGTGAGACACTGGTGTGTGATATATTATGTGTAGTATGTTCTGCAGAGGATGTATTATGTGAATCGTGCTTGTGTTTGTGTTTGGGAGGTCTCTGATGTTTAGGTAAGCTTCTGGTAAGGACCTCTGCATATGTAGATTTATGCATTGTTGGTTTGTAGGCACATGTTGACAACCTCTTTAGTATCAGATGAACTGACTGGTGACCGAGAAAGCCTGGATTGTAGATTCTTTTGATATAGATGCATGCCTCACATAATGAATTTGTGTGGACTAGAAGAAGTGGGTTGCCAGTGTATATGAGGCAATTACTACATTGGCTCAGGATGCATATGTCGACCAGGCTGGCTGGGGAAACTGTGGGAAATTGTCCATCCATAATGCTAGGTAAGTTGATGTGGTCAGAAAACAGGGAGAGGACAGGACAGACCAGGTAAAGTAGAGGACAGGAGAAGTGGACCAAAAATATGAATGGCTAGTGGGTAGGATCTGTGTTGGTGCCTCATGTATCACCTGTCAGTGAGGGACAGTCACAAGAACTCGTCCACTAGGGTGCAGGCGAACCCTCTCCAAGAAAAGATGGCCTAGTTTAGTGCTCAAGTTATAAAAACAGAACTAGATTCAACAGGTTTGACTCTGGTCTATGCTACAGCAAACAACGTGCAACAATTTCAGAAAAACAAACAGTTCAAATAAGCAGTGATATGGTAAAAATGCAGTTCAAAAATATAATATACAGTGAAACATTCTACTTAAGTTTTGCAGAGATCAGCAGATCACTTGGATTTGCTTATGTAGCAAATGAGAGCAAACTGATTTAAACAAATTAACCAATAAAAAAGCTCAACACTAACACCTGTTCCAGCAACCTTCAATCAGATGAGTTCTAACTGCACCCTCCTGTCACTAGTGTGCAAGGGAGCTCTCTCCAACAAAAGATGACCTAGTTTAGTGCTCAAGTTATACAAACAGAACTAGATTTAGCAGGTCTTAATCTAGTCTATCGAACAGCAAACAAAGTGCAACAACTGAACTGATGGGAAGAAGCAACCAACACCTGTCTCATAGTAATGTGGACAGCATGTTTGATTCCAACACCCATCTCACAGTACTGTGGACGGGTCTATATTTAATCCGTAAAAGCCAACAGTGTTGAATCTGAAATTGTCGATACGAGAATAGCGAAAACGCAGGACATCGAAGAGGTAAACGGAAATCTCCATAAGGGGAGATTTCCATTTACTTCAATGTAGTGCGGTCTCAGAGTTGGTATATTTAAGTAGCGGAGAGTGTGTGGGGTACAGTGGGGCTTGTCCCCCTGACTACACCATTTAGTTTTTTTTTTTTTATTGTTTTTATTTTTTTTTTCAGAACATTCGATGTTTTAACAGGTCGACCTTTAGTGACTCGAACTGTTAAATATTCGATGTTCCAATATAGACACACTGTGGACAGCATGTTTGACTTCTACACCCACCGCATAGTACTTTAGACAGTATGTTTGATTCCAACACCCATCACATAGTACTGTGGACAGCATGTTTGATTCCAATACCCGTCTCATAGTACTGTGGACAGCGTGATTGATTCCAACACCCATCTCATATTACTGTGGACAGCATGTTCAATTCCAACACCCATCTCATAGTACTGTGGACAGCATGTTTTATTCCAACAACCATCTCATAGTACTGTGGACAGCATGTTCAATTCCAACACCCATCTCATAGTACTGTGGACAGCATGTTTGATTCCTACACCCATCTCATAGTACTGTGGACAGCATGTTTGATTCTAATACCCGTCTCATAGTACTGTGGACAGCATGACTGATTCCAACACTTGTCTCATAGTACTATGGAAAGCATGTTTGATTCCTACATCCATCTCATAGTACTGTGGACAGCGTGATTGATTCCTACACCCATCTCATAGTACTGTGGACAGCATGCTTGATTCCAATACCCATGTCATAGTACTGTGGACAGCGTGATTGATTCCAACACCCATCTCATAGTACTGTGGACAGCATGTTTTATTCCAACAACCATCTCATAGTACTGTGGACAGCATGTTCAATTCCAACACCCATCTCATAGTACTGTGGACAGAATGTTTTATTCCAACACCCCTCTCATAGTACTGTGGACAGCATGTTTGATTCCTACACCCATCTCATAGTACTGTGGACAGCATGTTTGATTCTAATACCCGTCTCATAGTACTGTGGACAGCATGACTGATTCCAACACTTGTCTCATAGTACTATGGAAAGCATGTTTGATTCCTACATCCATCTCATAGTACTGTGGACAGCATGTTTGATTCCTACACCCATCTCATAGTACTGTGGACAGCATGTTTTATTCCAACACCCATCTCATAGTACTGTGGACAATATGTTTGATTCCAACACCCATCACATAGTACTGTGGACAGCATGTCTGATTCCAACATCCATCTCATAGTACTGTGGACAGCATGTTTTATTCCAACACCCATCTCATAGTACTGTGGACAGCATCTTTAATTCCAACACCCATCTCATAGTACTGTGGACAGCATGATTCCAACACCCATCTCATACTGTTGATAGCATGTTTCATTCCAACACTTGTCTCACAGTACTGTGGATAGCATGTTTGATTCCTACACCTGTCTCATAGTACTGTGGACAGCATGTATGTATTCCAACACCCATCTGATAGTACTGTGGACAGTGTGTTTTATTCCAACACCCATCTGATAGTACTGTGGACAGCATGATTCCAACACCCATCTCATACTGTTGATAGCATGTTTCATTCCAACACTTGTCTCACAGTACTGTGGATAGCATGTTTGATTCCTACACCTGTCTCATAGTACTGTGGACAGCATGTATTTATTCCAACACCCATCTCATAGTACTGTGGAAAGCGTGTTTGATTCCAACACCTGTCTCATAGTACTGTGGACAGCATTATTCCAACACCCATCTCATAGTACTGTGGATAGCATGTTTGATTCCAATACCCATCTCATAGTACTGTGGATAGCATGTTTTATTCTAACACCCATCTCATACTGTCGATAGCATGTTTCATTCCAACACCCATCTCACAGTACTGTGGACAGCATGTTTAATTCCTACACCTGTCTCATAGTACTGTGGACAGCGTGTTTGATTCCAACACCCATCTCATAGTACTGTGGACAGCATGTTTGATTCCTACACTAATCTCAGAGTACTGTGGATAGCGTGTTTGATTCCAACACCCATCTCATAGTACTGTGGACAGCGTGTTTGATTCCAACACCTGTCTCATAGTACTGTGGACAGCATGTCTGATTCCAACACCCGTCTCTTAGTACTGCGGACAGCGTGTTTGATTCCAACACCCATCTCTTAGTACTGTGGAGAGCGTGTTTGATTCCAACACCCATCTTATAGTACTGTGGACAGAATGTTTGACTCCAACACCCATCTCATAGTACTGTGGACAGCGTGACTGATTCCAACACCCATCTCATAGTACTATGGACAGCATGTTTTATTCCAACAACCATCTCATAGTACTGTGGACAGCATGTTTTATTCCAACAACCATCTCATAGTACTGTGGACAGCATGTTCAATTCCAACACCCCTCTCAGAGTACTGTGGACAGCATGTTTGATTCCTACACCCATCTCATAGTACTATGGACAGCATGTTTGATTCTAATACCCGTCTCATAGTACTGTGGACAGCGTGACTGATTCCAACACTTGTCTCATAGTACTGTGGACAGCAAGTCTGATTCCAACATCCATCTCATAGTAGTGTGGACAGCATGTTTGATTCCAACACCCATCTCATAGTACTGTGGACAGCATGATTCCAACACCCATCTCATAGTACTGTGGATAGCATGTTTGATTCCAATACCCATCTCACAGTACTGTGGACAGCATGTTTGATTCCTACACCTGTCTCATAGTACTGTGGACAGTGTGTATGTATTCCAACACCCATCTCATAGTACTGTGGACAGCATGTTTGATTCCTACACCAATCTCAGAGTACTGTGGACAGCGTGTTTGATTCCAACACCCATCTCATAGTACTGTGGACAGCATGTTTGATTCCAAAACCCATCTCATAGTACTGTGGACAGCATGTCTGATTCCAACACCCATCTCATAGTACTGTGGACAGCATGTTTGATTCCTACACCAATCTCAGAGTACTGTTGACAGCGGGTTTGATTCCAACACCGATCTCATAGTACTGTGGACAGAATGTTTGATTCCAAAACCCATCTCATAGTACTGTGGACAGCATGTTTGATTCCAACACCCATCTCATAGTACTGTGGACAGCGTGTTTTATTCCAACACCGATCTCATAGTACTGTGGACAGCATGTTTGATTCCAACACCTGTCTCACAGTACTGTGGACAGCATTATTCCAACACCCATCTCATAGTACTGTGGATAGCATGTTTGATTCCAATACCCATCTCATAGTACTGTGGACAGCATGTTTGATTCCAACACCCATCTCATACTGTCGATAGCATGTTTCATTCCAACACCCGTCTCACAGTACTGTGGACAGCATGTTTGATTTCTACACCTGTCTCATAGTACTGTGGACAGCGTGTTTGATTCCAACACCCATCTCATAGTACTGTGGACAGCATGTTTGATTCCTACACAAATCTCAGAGTACTGTGGATAGCGTGTTTGATTCCAACACCCATCTCATAGTACTGTAGACAGCATGTTTGATTCCAACACTGATCTCATAGTACTGTGGATAGCGTGTTTGATTCCAACACCTGTCTCATAGTACTGTGGACAGTATGTTTGATTCCAACACCCATCTCATAGTACTGTGGACAGCATGTTTGATTCCAACACCCATCTCATAGTACTGTAGACAGCATGTTTTATTCCAACACCCATCTCATAGTACTGTGGACAGCATGTTTGATTCCAACACCCATTTCATACTGTGGACAGCAAGTTTGATTCCAACACCCATCTCGTAGTACTGTGGACAGCATGTTTGATTCATACACCCGTCTCAAAGTACTGTGGACAGCATGTTTGATTCCAACACCCATCTCATACTGTGGACAGCATGATTGATTCCAACACCTGTGTCATAGGACTGTGGACAGCATGTTTGATTCCTACACCAGTCTCTAGTACTGTGGACAGTGTGTTTGATTCCAACACCCATCTTATAGGACTGTGGACGGGTCTATACTGAATTGCGAAGGCGAGATTACAGTGTCGAATCTAAAATTGTAGAAACCAAGAGGACATCGAAGAGGTAAACGGAAATCTTCAAGGAGATTTCCATTTACTTCAATGTAGCGGTCTCGATTTTGGTATATTTAAGTAGCGGGGGGTACAGATGGGCTTGCCCCCTGCCTACACCATTTAGTTTTTTTTTTTCCAGAACATTCGATGTTTTAACAGGTCGACCTTTAATGATTCGAACTGTTAAATATTCGATGTTCCAATATAGACCCACTGTGGACAGCATGTTTGATTCCTACACCCACCTCATAGTACTTTAGACAGCATGTTTGATTCCAACACCCATCACATAGTACTGTGGACAGCATGTTTGATTCCAACACCCACATCATAGTACTGTGGACAGCATGTTTGATGCCAACACCCATCTCATAGTACTGTGGACAGCATGTTTGATTCCAATACCCATCTCATAGTACTGTGGACAGCGTGTTTGATTCCAACACCCATCTCATAGTACTGTGGACAGCGTGTTTTATTCCAACACCCATCTCATAGTACTGTGGACAGCATTTTTTATTCTAACACCCATCTCATAGTACTGTGGACAGCATGTTTGATTCCAACACCCATCACATAGTACTGTGGACAGCATGTCTGATTCCAACATCCATCTCATAGTAGTGTGGACAGCATGTTTTATTCCAACACCCATCTCATAGTACTGTGGACAGCATCTTTAATTCCAACACCCATCTCATAGTACTGTGGACAGCATGATTCCAACACCCATCTCATACTGTTGATAGCATGTTTCATTCCAACACTTGTCTCACAGTACTGTGGATAGCATGTTTGATTCCTACACCTGTCTCATAGTACTGTGGACAGCATGTATGTATTCCAACACCCATCTGATAGTACTGTGGACAGTGTGTTTTATTCCAACACCCATCTGATAGTACTGTGGACAGCATGATTCCAACACCCATCTCATACTGTTGATAGCATGTTTCATTCCAACACTTGTCTCACAGTACTGTGGATAGCATGTTTGATTCCAATACCCATCTCATAGTACTGTGGGCAGTATGTTTTATTCTAACACCCATCTCATACTGTCGATAGCATGTTTCATTCCAACACCCATCTCACAGTACTGTGGACAGCATGTTTGATTCCTATACCTGTCTCATAGTACTGTGGACAGCGTGTTTGATTCCAACACCCATCTCATAGTACTGTGGACAGCATGTTTGATTCCTACACTAATCTCAGAGTACTGTGGATAGCGTGTTTGATTCCAACACCCATCTCATAGTACTGTGGACAGCGTGTTTGATTCCAACACCTGTCTCATAGTACTGTGGACAGCAACACCGTTTCTTTTTAGTATCATGGACAGCGTGTTTGATTCCAACACCCATCTCTTAGTACTGTGGAGAGCGTGTTTGATTCCAACACCCATCTTATAGTACTGTGGACAGAATGTTTGACTCCAACACCCATCTCATAGTACTGTGGACAGCGTGACTGATTCCAACACCCATCTCATAGTACTATGGACAGCATGTTTTATTCCAACAACCATCTCATAGTACTGTGGACAGCATGTTCATTTCCAACACCCATCTCATAGTACTGTGGACAGCATGTTCAATTCCAACACCCATCTCATAGTACTGTGGACAGCATGTTTGATTCCAACACCCATCTCATCGTACTGTGGACAGAATGTTTGATTCCAACACCCCTCTCATAGTACTGTGGACAGCATGTTTGATTCTAATACCCGTCTCATAGTACAGTGGACAGCGTGACTGATTCCAACACTTGTCTCATAGTACTGTGGACAGCATGTTTGTTTCCAACACCTGTCTCATAGTACTGTGGACAGCGTGTTTTATTCCAACACCGATCTCATAGTACTGTGGAAAGCGTGTTTGATTCCAACACCTGTCTCATAGTACTGTGGACAGTATGTTTAATTCCAACACCCATCTCATAGTACTGTGGACAGCATGTTTGATTCCAACACCCATCTCATACTGTGGACAGCAAGTTTGATTCCAACCCCCCTCTTGTAGTACTGTGGACAGCATGTTTGATTCCAACACCCATCTCTTAGTACTGCGGACAGCGTGTTTGATTCCAACACCCATCTTATAGTACTGTGGACAGAATGTTTGACTCCAACACCTGTCTCATAGTACTGTGGTCAACATGTTTGATTCCAACACCCATCTCGTAGTACTGTGGACAGTACGTTTGATTCCAATACCCGTCTCATAGTACTGTGGACAGCGTGACTGATTCCAACACCCATCTCATAGTACTATGGACAGCATGTTTTATTCCAACAACCATCTCATAGTACTGTGGACAGCATGTTTGATTCCAACACTCATCTCATACTGTGGACAGCAGATTTGATTCCAACCCCCCTCTTGTAGTACTGTGGACAGCATGTTTGATTCCAACACCCATCTCTTAGTACTGCGGACAGCATGTTTGATTCCAACACCCGTCTCTTAGTACTGCGGACAGCGTGTTTGCTTCCAACACCCATCTCTTAGTACTGTGGAGAGCGTGTTTGATTCCAACACCCATCTTATAGTACTGTGGACAGAATGTTTGACTCAACACCCATCTCATAGTACTGTGGACAGCGTGACTGAATCCAACACCCATCTCATAGTACTATGGACAGCATGTTTTATTCCAACAACCATCTCATAGTACTGTGGACAGCATGTTCAATTCCAACACCCATCTCATAGTACTGTGGACAGCATGTTCAATTCCAACACCCATCTCATAGTACTGTGGACAGCATGTTTGATTCCAACACCCATCTCATCGTACTGTGGACAGAATGTTTGATTCCAGCACCCCTCTCATAGTACTGTGGACAGCATGTTTGATTCTAATACCCGTCTCATAGTACAGTGGACAGCGTGACTGATTCCAACACTTGTCTGATAGTACTGTGGACAGCATGTTTGATTCCAACACCTGTCTCATAGTACTGTGGACAGCGTGTTTTATTCCAACACCGATCTCATAGTACTGTGGAAAGCGTGTTTGATTCCAACACCTGTCTCATAGTACTGTGGACAGTATGTTTAATTCCAACACCCATCTCATAGTACTGTGGACAGCATGTTTGATTCCAACACCCATCTCATACTGTGGACAGCAAGTTTGATTCCAACACCCTCTTGTAGTACTGTGGACAGCATGTTTGATTCCAACACTCATCTCTTAGTACTGCGGACAGCGTGTTTGATTCCAACACCCATCTTATAGTACTGTGGACAGAATGTTTGACTCAACACCTGTCTCATAGTACTGTGGTCAACATGTTTGATTCCAACACCCATCTCGTAGTACTGTGGACAGTATGTTTTATTCCAATACCCATCTCATAGTACTGTGGACAGCGTGACTGATTCCAACACCCATCTCATAGTACTATGGACAGCATGTTTTATTCCAACAACCATCTCATAGTACTGTGGACAGCATGTTCAATTCCAACACCCCTCTCAGGGTACTGTGGACAGCATGTTTGATTCCTACACCCATCTCATAGTACTATGGACAGCATGTTTGATTCTAATACCCGTCTCATAGTACTGTGGACAGCATGACTGATTCCAACACTTGTCTCATAGTACTGTGGACAGCAAGTCTGATTCCAACATCCATCTCATAGTAGTGTGGACAGCATGTTTGATTCCAACACCCATCACATAGTACTGTGGACAGCATGATTCCAACACCCATCTCATAGTACTGTGGATAGCATGTTTGATTCCAATACCCATCTCACAGTACTGTGGACAGCATGTTTGATTCCTACACCTGTCTCATAGTACTGTGGACAGTGTGTATGTATTCCAACACCCATCTCATAGTACTGTGGACAGCATGTTTGATTCCTACACCAATCTCAGAGTACTGTGGACAGCGTGTTTGATTCCAACACCGATCTCATAGTACTGTGGACAGCGTGTTTGATTCCAACACCCATCTCATAGTACTGTGGACAGCATGTTTGATTCCAAAACCCATCTCACAGTAATGTGGACAGCATGTTTGATTCCAACACCCATCTCATAGTACTGTGGACAGCATGTTTGATTCCAACACCCATCTCATACTGTCGATAGCATGTTTCATTCCAACACCGGTCTCACAGTACTGTGGACAGCATGTTTGATTCCTACACCTGTCTCATAGTACTGTGGACAGCATGTTTGATTCTAATACCCATCTCATAGTACTGTGGACAGCATGTTTGATTCCGACACCCATCTCACATTACTGTGGACAGCATGTTTGATTCCAACACCCATCACATAGTACTGTGGACAGCAAGTCTAATTCCAACATCCATCTCATAGTACTGTGGACAGCATCTTTAATTCCAACACCCAACACCCATCTCATAGTACTGTGGACAGCATGATTCCAACACCCATCTCATAGTACTGTGGACAGCATGTTTGATTCCTACATCTGTCTCATAGTACTGTGGACAGCATGTTTGATTCCAACACCCATCTCATAGAACTGTGGACAACGTCTGATTCCAACACCCATCTCATAGTACTGTGGACAGCATGTTTGATTCCTACACCAATCTCAGAGTACTGTGGACAGCAGGTTTGATTCCAACACCGATCTCATAGTACTGTGGACAGAATGTTTGATTCCAAAACCCATCTCATAGTACTGTGGACAGCATGTTTGATTCCAACACCCATCTCATAGTACTGTGGACAGCGTGTTTTATTCCAACACCGATCTCATAGTACTGTGGACAGCATGTTTGATTCCAACACCTGTCTCATAGTACTGTGGACAGCATTATTCCAACACCCATCTTATAGTACTGTGGATAGCATGTTTGATTCCAATACCCATCTCATAGTACTGTGGACAGCATGTTTGATTCCAACACCCATCTCATACTGTCGATAGCATGTTTCATTCCAACACCCGTCTCACAGTACTGTGGACAGCATGTTTGATTTCTACACCTGTCTCATAGTACTGTGGACAGCGTGTTTGATTCCAACACCCATCTCATAGTACTGTGGACAGCATGTTTGATTCCTACACAAATCTCAGAGTACTGTGGATAGCGTGTTTGATTCCAACACCCATCTCATAGTACTGTAGACAGCATGTATGATTCTGACACCCATCTCATAGTACTGTGGACAGCGTGTTTTATTCCAACACTGATCTCATAGTACTGTGGATAGCGTGTTTGATTCCAACACCTGTCTCATAGTACTGTGGACAGTATGTTTGATTCCAACACCCATCTCATAGTACTGTGGACAGCATGTTTGATTCCAACACCCATCTCATAGTACTGTAGACAGCATGTTTTATTCCAACACCCATCTCATAGTACTGTGGACAGCATGTTTGATTCCAACACCCATCTCATACTGTGGACAGCAAGTTTGATTCCAACACCCATCTCGTAGTACTGTGGACAGCATGTTTGATTCATACACCCGTCTCAAAGTACTGTGGACAGCATGTTTGATTCCAACACCCATCTCATACTGTGGACAGCATGATTGATTCCAACACCTGTGTCATAGGACTGTGGACAGCATGTTTGATTCCTACACCAGTCTCTAGTACTGTGGACAGTGTGTTTGATTCCAACACCCATCTTATAGGACTGTGGACGGGTCTATACTGAATGCGCGAAAGACGACAGTGTCGAATCTAAAATTGTCGACACGAGAATAGCGAAACCGCAGGACATCGAAGAGGTAAACGGAAATCTTCATAAGGGGAGATTTCCATTTACTTCAATGTAGTGCGGTCTCGGATTTGGTATATTTAAGTAGCGGGGGGTACAGATGGGCTTGCCCCCTGCCTACACCATTTAGTTTTTTTTTTTCCAGAACATTCGATGTTTTAACAGGTCGACCTTTAATGATTCGAACTGTTAAATATTCGATGTTCCAATATAGACCCACTGTGGACAGCATGTTTGATTCCTACACCCACCTCATAGTACTTTAGACAGCATGTTTGATTCCAACACCCATCACATAGTACTGTGGACAGCATGTTTGATTCCAACACCCACATCATAGTACTGTGGACAGCATGTTTGATGCCAACACCCATCTCATAGTACTGTGGACAGCATGTTTGATTCCAATACCCATCTCATAGTACTGTGGACAGCGTGTTTGATTCCAACACCCATCTCATAGTACTGTGGACAGCGTGTTTTATTCCAACACCCATCTCATAGTACTGTGGACAGCATTTTTTATTCTAACACCCATCTCATAGTACTGTGGACAGCATGTTTGATTCCAACACCCATCACATAGTACTGTGGACAGCATGTCTGATTCCAACATCCATCTCATAGTAGTGTGGACAGCATGTTTTATTCCAACACCCATCTCATAGTACTGTGGACAGCATCTTTAATTCCAACACCCATCTCATAGTACTGTGGACAGCATGATTCCAACACCCATCTCATACTGTTGATAGCATGTTTCATTCCAACACTTGTCTCACAGTACTGTGGATAGCATGTTTGATTCCTACACCTGTCTCATAGTACTGTGGACAGCATGTATGTATTCCAACACCCATCTGATAGTACTGTGGACAGTGTGTTTTATTCCAACACCCATCTGATAGTACTGTGGACAGCATGATTCCAACACCCATCTCATACTGTTGATAGCATGTTTCATTCCAACACTTGTCTCACAGTACTGTGGATAGCATGTTTGATTCCAATACCCATCTCATAGTACTGTGGGCAGTATGTTTTATTCTAACACCCATCTCATACTGTCGATAGCATGTTTCATTCCAACACCCATCTCACAGTACTGTGGACAGCATGTTTGATTCCTATACCTGTCTCATAGTACTGTGGACAGCGTGTTTGATTCCAACACCCATCTCATAGTACTGTGGACAGCGTGTTTGATTCCAACACCCATCTCATAGTACTGTGGACAGCGTGTTTGATTCCAACACCTGTCTCATAGTACTGTGGACAGCATGTCTGATTCCAACACCCGTTTCTTAGTACTGCGGACAGCGTCTTTGATTCCAACACCCATCTCTTAGTACTGTGGAGAGCGTGTTTGATTCCAACACCCATCTTATAGTACTGTGGACAGAATGTTTGACTCCAACACCCATCTCATAGTACTGTGGACAGCGTGACTGATTCCAACACCCATCTCATAGTACTATGGACAGCATGTTTTATTCCAACAACCATCTCATAGTACTGTGGACAGCATGTTCATTTCCAACACCCATCTCATAGTACTGTGGACAGCATGTTCAATTCCAACACCCATCTCATAGTACTGTGGACAGCATGTTTGATTCCAACACCCATCTCATCGCACTGTGGACAGAATGTTTGATTCCAACACCCCTCTCATAGTACTGTGGACAGCATGTTTGATTCTAATACCCGCCTCATAGTACAGTGGACAGCGTGACTGATTCCAACACTTGTCTCATAGTACTGTGGACAGCATGTTTGTTTCCAACACCTGTCTCATAGTACTGTGGACAGCGTGTTTTATTCCAACACCGATCTCATAGTACTGTGGAAAGCGTGTTTGATTCCAACACCTGTCTCATAGTACTGTGGACAGTATGTTTAATTCCAACACCCATCTCATAGTACTGTGGACAGCATGTTTGATTCCAACACCCATCTCATACTGTGGACAGCAAGTTTGATTCCAACCCCCCTCTTGTAGTACTGTGGACAGCATGTTTGATTCCAACACCCATCTCTTAGTACTGCGGACAGCGTGTTTGATTCCAACACCCATCTTATAGTACTGTGGACAGAATGTTTGACTCCAACACCTGTCTCATAGTACTGTGGTCAACATGTTTGATTCCAACACCCATCTCGTAGTACTGTGGACAGTATGTTTGATTCCAATACCTGTCTCATAGTACTGTGGACAGCGTGACTGATTCCAACACCCATCTCATAGTACTATGGACAGCATGTTTTATTCCAACAACCATCTCATAGTACTGTGGACAGCATGTTTGATTCCAACACTCATCTCATACTGTGGACAGCAGATTTGATTCCAACCCCCCTCTTGTAGTACTGTGGACAGCATGTTTGATTCCAACACCCATCTCTTAGTACTGCGGACAGCATGTTTGATTCCAACACCCGTCTCTTAGTACTGCGGACAGCGTGTTTGCTTCCAACACCCATCTCTTAGTACTGTGGAGAGCGTGTTTGATTCCAACACCCATCTTATAGTACTGTGGACAGAATGTTTGACTCCAACACCCATCTCATAGTACTGTGGACAGCGTGACTGAATCCAACACCCATCTCATAGTACTATGGACAGCATGTTTTATTCCAACAACCATCTCATAGTACTGTGGACAGCATGTTCAATTCCAACACCCATCTCATAGTACTGTGGACAGCATGTTCAATTCCAACACCCATCTCATAGTACTGTGGACAGCATGTTTGATTCCAACACCCATCTCATCGTACTGTGGACAGAATGTTTGATTCCAACACCCCTCTCATAGTACTGTGGACAGCATGTTTGATTCTAATACCCGTCTCATAGTACAGTGGACAGCGTGACTGATTCCAACACTTGTCTGATAGTACTGTGGACAGCATGTTTGATTCCAACACCTGTCTCATAGTACTGTGGACAGCGTGTTTTATTCCAACACCGATCTCATAGTACTGTGGAAAGCGTGTTTGATTCCAACACCTGTCTCATAGTACTGTGGACAGTATGTTTAATTCCAACACCCATCTCATAGTACTGTGGACAGCATGTTTGATTCCAACACCCATCTCATACTGTGGACAGCAAGTTTGATTCCAACACCCCTCTTGTAGTACTGTGGACAGCATGTTTGATTCCAACACTCATCTCTTAGTACTGCGGACAGCGTGTTTGATTCCAACACCCATCTTATAGTACTGTGGACAGAATGTTTGACTCCAACACCTGTCTCATAGTACTGTGGTCAACATGTTTGATTCCAACACCCATCTCGTAGTACTGTGGACAGTATGTTTGATTCCAATACCCATCTCATAGTACTGTGGACAGCGTGACTGATTCCAACACCCATCTCATAGTACTATGGACAGCATGTTTTATTCCAACAACCATCTCATAGTACTGTGGACAGCATGTTCAATTCCAACACCCCTCTCAGGGTACTGTGGACAGCATGTTTGATTCCTACACCCATCTCATAGTACTATGGACAGCATGTTTGATTCTAATACCCGTCTCATAGTACTGTGGACAGCATGACTGATTCCAACACTTGTCTCATAGTACTGTGGACAGCAAGTCTGATTCCAACATCCATCTCATAGTAGTGTGGACAGCATGTTTGATTCCAACACCCATCTCATAGTACTGTGGACAGCATGATTCCAACACCCATCTCATAGTACTGTGGATAGCATGTTTGATTCCAATACCCATCTCACAGTACTGTGGACAGCATGTTTGATTCCTACACCTGTCTCATAGTACTGTGGACAGTGTGTATGTATTCCAACACCCATCTCATAGTACTGTGGACAGCATGTTTGATTCCTACACCAATCTCAGAGTACTGTGGACAGCGTGTTTGATTCCAACACCGATCTCATAGTACTGTGGACAGCGTGTTTGATTCCAACACCCATCTCATAGTACTGTGGACAGCATGTTTGATTCCAAAACCCATCTCACAGTAATGTGGACAGCATGTTTGATTCCAACACCCATCTCATAGTACTGTGGACAGCATGTTTGATTCCAACACCCATCTCATACTGTCGATAGCATGTTTCATTCCAACACCGGTCTCACAGTACTGTGGACAGCATGTTTGATTCCTACACCTGTCTCATAGTACTGTGGACAGCATGTTTGATTCCGACACCCATCTCACATTACTGTGGACAGCATGTTTGATTCCAACACCCATCACATAGTACTGTGGACAGCAAGTCTAATTCCAACATCCATCTCATAGTACTGTGGACAGCATCTTTAATTCCAACACCCAACACCCATCTCATAGTACTGTGGACAGCATGATTCCAACACCCATCTCATAGTACTGTGGATAGCATGTTTGATTCCAATACCCATCTCACAGTACTGTGGACAGCATGTTTGATTCCGACACCCATCTCACATTACTGTGGACAGCATGTTTGATTCCAACACCCATCACATAGTACTGTGGACAGCAAGTCTAATTCCAACATCCATCTCATAGTACTGTGGACAGCATCTTTAATTCCAACACCCAACACCCATCTCATAGTACTGTGGACAGCATGATTCCAACACCCATCTCATAGTACTGTGGACAGCATGTTTGATTCCTACATCTGTCTCATAGTACTGTGGACAGCATGTTTGATTCCAACACCCATCTCATAGAACTGTGGACAACGTCTGATTCCAACACCCATCTCATAGTACTGTGGACAGCATGTTTGATTCCTACACCAATCTCAGAGTACTGTGGACAGCAGGTTTGATTCCAACACCGATCTCATAGTACTGTGGACAGAATGTTTGATTCCAAAACCCATCTCATAGTACTGTGGACAGCATGTTTGATTCCAACACCCATCTCATAGTACTGTGGACAGCGTGTTTTATTCCAACACCGATCTCATAGTACTGTGGACAGCATGTTTGATTCCAACACCTGTCTCATAGTACTGTGGACAGCATTATTCCAACACCCATCTTATAGTACTGTGGATAGCATGTTTGATTCCAATACCCATCTCATAGTACTGTGGACAGCATGTTTGATTCCAACACCCATCTCATACTGTCGATAGCATGTTTCATTCCAACACCCGTCTCACAGTACTGTGGACAGCATGTTTGATTTCTACACCTGTCTCATAGTACTGTGGACAGCGTGTTTGATTCCAACACCCATCTCATAGTACTGTGGACAGCATGTTTGATTCCTACACAAATCTCAGAGTACTGTGGATAGCGTGTTTGATTCCAACACCCATCTCATAGTACTGTAGACAGCATGTATGATTCTGACACCCATCTCATAGTACTGTGGACAGCGTGTTTTATTCCAACACTGATCTCATAGTACTGTGGATAGCGTGTTTGATTCCAACACCTGTCTCATAGTACTGTGGACAGTATGTTTGATTCCAACACCCATCTCATAGTACTGTGGACAGCATGTTTGATTCCAACACCCATCTCATAGTACTGTAGACAGCATGTTTTATTCCAACACCCATCTCATAGTACTGTGGACAGCATGTTTGATTCCAACACCCATCTCATACTGTGGACAGCAAGTTTGATTCCAACACCCATCTCGTAGTACTGTGGACAGCATGTTTGATTCATACACCCGTCTCAAAGTACTGTGGACAGCATGTTTGATTCCAACACCCATCTCATACTGTGGACAGCATGATTGATTCCAACACCTGTGTCATAGGACTGTGGACAGCATGTTTGAATCCTACACCAGTCTCTAGTACTGTGGACAGTGTGTTTGATTCCAACACCCATCTTATAGGACTGTGGACGGGTCTATACTGAATGCGCGAAAGACGACAGTGTCGAATCTGAAATTGTCGACACGAGAATAGCGAAACCGCAGGACATCGAAGAGGTAAACGGAAATCTTCATAAGGGGAGATTTCCATTTACTTCAATGTAGTGCGGTCTCGGATTTGGTATATTTAAGTAGCGGGGGGTACAGATGAGCTTGCCCCCTGCCTACACCATTTAGTTTTTTTTTTTTCCAGAACATTCAATGTTTTAACAGGTCGAACTTTAATGATTCGAACTGTTAAATATTCGATGTTCCAATATAGACCCACTGTGGACAGCATGTTTGATTCCTACACCCACCTCAAAGTACTTTAGACAGCATGTTTGATTCCAACACCCATCACATAGTACTGTGGACAGCATGTTTGATTCCAACACCCACATCATAGTACTGTGGACAGCATGTTTGATGCCAACACCCATCTCATAGTACTGTGGACAGCATGTTTGATTCCAATACCCATCTCATAGTACTGTGGACAGCGTGTTTGATTCCAACACCCATCTCATAGTACTGTGGACAGCGTGTTTTATTCCAACACCCATCTCATAGTACTGTGGACAGCATTTTTTATTCTAACACCCATCTCATAGTACTGTGGACAGCATGTTTGATTCCAACACCCATCACATAGTACTGTGGACAGCATGTCTGATTCCAACATCCATCTCATAGTAGTGTGGACAGCATGTTTGATTCCAACACCCATCTCATAGTACTGTGGACAGCATCTTTAATTCCAACACCCATCTCATAGTACTGTGGACAGCATGATTCCAACACCCATCTCATACTGTTGATAGCATGTTTCATTCCAACACTTGTCTCACAGTACTGTGGATAGCATGTTTGATTCCTACACCTGTCTCATAGTACTGTGGACAGCATGTATTTATTCCAACACCCATCTCATAGTACTGTGGAAAGCGTGTTTGATTCCAACACCTGTCTCATAGTACTGTGGACAGCATTATTCCAACACCCATCTCATAGTACTGTGGATAGCATGTTTGATTCCAATACCCATCTCATAGTACTGTGGACAGCATGTTTTATTCTAACACCCATCTCATACTGTCGATAGCATGTTTCATTCCAACACCCATCTCACAGTACTGTGGACAGCATGTTTGCTTCCTGCACCTGTCTCATAGTACTGTGGACAGTGTGTTTGATTCCAACACCCATCTCATAGTACTGTGGACAGCATGTTTGATTCCTACACTAATCTCAGAGTACTGTGGATAGCGTGTTTGATTCCAACACCCATCTCAGAGTACTGTGGACAGCGTGTTTGATTCCAACACCTGTCTCATAGTACTGTGGACAGCATGTCTGATTCCAACACCCGTCTCTTAGTACTGCGGACAGCGTGTTTGATTCCAACACCCATCTCTTAGTACTGTGGAGAGCGTGTTTGATTCCAACACCCATCTTATAGTACTGTGGACAGAATGTTTGACTCCAACACCCATCTCATAGTACTGTGGACAGCGTGACTGATTCCAACACCCATCTCATAGTACTATGGACAGCATGTTTTATTCCAACAACCATCTCATAGTACTGTGGACAGCATGTTCAATTCCAACACCCATCTCATAGTACTGTGGACAGCATGTTCAATTCCAACACCCATCTCATAGTACTGTGGACAGCATGTTTGATTCCAACACCCATCTCATCGTACTGTGGACAGAATGTTTGATTCCAACACCCCTCTGATAGTACTGTGGACAGCATGTTTGATTCTAATACCTGTCTCATAGTACAGTGGACAGCGTGACTGATTCCAACACTTGTCTCATAGTACTGTGGACAGCATGTTTGATTCCAACACCTGTCTCATAGTACTGTGGACAGCGTGTTTTATTCCAACACCGATCTCATAGTACTGTGGAAAGCGTGTTTGATTCCAACACCTGTCTCATAGTACTGTGGACAGTATGTTTAATTCCAACACCCATCTCATAGTACTGTGGACAGCATGTTTGATTCCAACACCCATCTCATACTGTGGACAGCAAGTTTGATTCCAACCCCCCTCTTGTAGTACTGTGGACAGCATGTTTGATTCCAACACCCATCTCTTAGTACTGCGGACAGCGTGTTTGATTCCAACACCCATCTTATAGTACTGTGGACAGAATGTTTGACTCCAACACCTGTCTCATAGTACTGTGGTCAACATGTTTGATTCCAACATCAATCTCGTAGTACTGTGGACAGTATGTTTGATTCCAATACCCGTCTCATAGTACTGTGGACAGCGTGACTGATTCCAACACCCATCTCATAGTACTATGGACAGCATGTTTTATTCCAACAACCATCTCATAGTACTGTGGACAGCATGTTCAATTCCAACACCCCTCTCAGAGTACTGTGGACAGCATGTTTGATTCCTACACCCATCTCATAGTACTATGGACAGCATGTTTGATTCTAATACCCGTCTCATAGTACTGTGGACAGCGTGACTGATTCCAACACTTGTCTCATAGTACTGTGGACAGCAAGTCTGATTCCAACATCCATCTCATAGTAGTGTGGACAGCATGTTTGATTCCAACACCCATCTCATAGTACTGTGGACAGCATGATTCCAACACCCATCTCATAGTACTGTGGATAGCATGTTTGATTCCAATACCCATCTCACAGTACTGTGGACAGCATGTTTGATTCCTACACCTGTCTCATAGTACTGTGGACAGTGTGTATGTATTCCAACACCCATCTCATAGTACTGTGGACAGCATGTTTGATTCCTACACCAATCTCAGAGTACTGTGGACAGCGTGTTTGATTCCAACACCGATCCATTAGTACTGTGTACAGCGTGTTTGATTCCAACACCCATCTCATAGTACTGTGGACAGCATGTTTGATTACAAAACCCATCTCACAGTAATGTGGACAGCATGTTTGATTCCAACACCCATCTCATAGTACTGTGGACAGCATGTTTGATTCCAACACCCATCTCATACTGTCGATAGCATGTTTCATTCCAACACCCGTCTCACAGTACTGTGGACAGCATGTTTGATTCCTACACCTGTCTCATAGTACTGTGGACAGCGTGTTTGATTCTAATACCCATCTCATAGTACTGTGGACAGCATGTTTGATTCCGACACCCATCTCACATTACTGTGGACAGCATGTTTGATTCCAACACCCATCACATAGTACTGTGGACAGCAAGTCTAATTCCAACATCCATCTCATAGTACTGTGGACAGCATCTTTAATTCCAACACCCAACACCCATCTCATAGTACTGTGGACAGCATGATTCCAACACCCATCTCATAGTACTGTGGACAGCATGTTTGATTCCTACATCTGTCTCATAGTACTGTGGACAGCATGTTTGATTCCAACACCCATCTCATAGAACTGTGGACAACGTCTGATTCCAACACCCATCTCATAGTACTGTGGACAGCATGTTTGATTCCTACACCAATCTCAGAGTACTGTGGACAGCGGGTTTGATTCCAACACCGATCTCATAGTACTGTGGACAGAATGTTTGATTCCAAAACCCATCTCATAGTACTGTGGACAGCATGTTTGATTCCAACACCCATCTCATAGTACTGTGGACAGCGTGTTTTATTCCAACACCGATCTCATAGTACTGTGGACAGCATGTTTGATTCCAACACCTGTCTCATAGTACTGTGGACAGCATTATTCCAACACCCATCTCATAGTACTGTGGATAGCATGTTTGATTCCAATACCCATCTCATAGTACTGTGGACAGCATGTTTGATTCCAACACCCATCTCATACTGTCGATAGCATGTTTCATTCCAACACCGTCTCACAGTACTGTGGACAGCATGTTTGATTTCTACACCTGTCTCATAGTACTGTGGACAGCGTGTTTGATTCCAACACCCATCTCATAGTACTGTGGACAGCATGTTTGATTCCTACACAAATCTCAGAGTACTGTGGATAGCGTGTTTGATTCCAACACCCATCTCATAGTACTGTAGACAGCATGTTTGATTCTGACACCCATCTCATAGTACTGTGGACAGCGTGTTTTATTCCAACACTGATCTCATAGTACTGTGGATAGCGTGTTTGATTCCAACACCTGTCTCATAGTACTGTGGACAGTATGTTTGATTCCAACACCCATCTCATAGTACTGTGGACAGCATGTTTGATTCCAACACCCATCTCATAGTACTGTAGACAGCATGTTTTATTCCAACACCCATCTCATAGTACTGTGGACAGCATGTTTGATTCCAACACCCATCTCATACTGTGGACAGCAAGTTTGATTCCAACACCCATCTCGTAGTACTGTGGACAGCATGTTTGATTCATACACTCGTCTCAAAGTACTGTGGACAGCATGTTTGATTCCAACACCCATCTCATACTGTGGACAGCATGATTGATTCCAACACCTGTGTCATAGGACTATGGACAGCATGTTTGATTCCTACACCAGTCTCTAGTACTGTGGACAGTGTGTTTGATTCCAACACCCATCTTATAGGACTGTAGACGGGTCTATACTGAATGCGCGAAAGACGACAGTGTCGAATCTGAAATTGTCGACACGAGAATAGCGAAACCGCAGGACATCGAAGAGGTAAACGGAAATCTTCATAAGGGGAGATTTCCATTTACTTCAATGTAGTGCGGTCTCGGATTTGGTATATTTAAGTAGCGGGGGGTACAGATGGGCTTGCCCCCTGCCTACACCATTTAGTTTTTTTTTTTTCCAGAACATTCAATGTTTTAACAGGTCGACCTTTAATGATTCGAACTGTTAAATATTCGATGTTCCAATATAGACCCACTGTGGACAGCATGTTTGATTCCTACACCCACCTCATAGTACTTTAGACAGCATGTTTGATTCCAACACCCATCACATAGTACTGTGGACAGCATGTTTGATTCCAACACCAACATCATAGTACTGTGGACAGCATGTTTGATGCCAACACCCATCTCATAGTACTGTGGACAGCATGTTTGATTCCAATACCCATCTCATAGTACTGTGGACAGCGTGTTTGATTCCAACACCCATCTCATAGTACTGTGGACAGCGTGTTTTATTCCAACACCCATCTCATAGTACTGTGGACAGCATTTTTTATTCTAACACCCATCTCATAGTACTGTGGACAGCATGTTTGATTCCAACACCCATCTCGTTGTACTGTGGACAGCATGTTTGATTCCAACACCCATCTCATAGTACTGTGGACAGCATGTTTGATTCCAACACCCATCTCATAGTACTGTGGACAGCATGTTTGATTCCAACACCCGTCGCATAGTACTGTGGACAGCATGTTTGATTCCAACACCCAGCTCATAGTACTGTGGACAGCATGTTTGATTCCAACACCCATCTCGTAGTAATGTGGAAAGCATGTTAGATTCCTACACCCATCTCGTAGTACTGTGGACAGCATTTTTTATTCCAACACCCATCTCATAGTACTGTGGACAGTGTGTTTGATTCCAACACCCATCTCATAGTACTGTAGACAGCATGTTTTACTCCAACACCCATCTTATAGTACTGTGGACAGCATTTTTTATTCCAACACCCATCTCATAGTACTGTGGACAGCATGTTTCATTCCAACACCCATCTCATAATGTCACCAGCATGTGTGATTCCAACACCCAGCTCATAGTACTGTGGACAGCATGTTTGATTCCAACACCCTTCTCATAGTACTGTGGACAGCATGTTTTATTCCAACACCCGTCTCATAGTACTTTGGACAGCAAGTTTGATTCCAACACCCATCTCATAGTACTGTGGACAGCATGTTTGATTCCAACACCCATCTCATACTGTGGACAGTATGTTTGATTCGAACACCTGTCTCATAGTACTGTGGACAGCATGACTGATTCCTACACCAGTCTCATAGTACTGTGGACAGTGTGTTTGACTCCAGCACCCATCTCATAGCACTGTGACAGCATGTTGGATTCCAACACCCATCTTATTGTACTGTGGACAGGTCTATATTGAATCCGCAAAAGCCAACAGTGTTGAATCTGAAATTTTCAACACACAAATAGTGAAACCGCAGGACATCGAAGAGGTAAATGGAAATCTCCATAAGGGGAGATTTCCTTTTACTTCAATGTAGTGCGGTCACGGAGTTGGTATATTTAAGTAGAGAGGGGTGTGGGGGGTACAGTGCAGCTTGTCCCTTGCTTACACCATTTTTTTTTTCTTGTTTTTATTTTAATTTTTCAGAACAATCAATGTTTTAACAGGTCGACCTTTAGTGATATGAACTGTTAAATATTCAATGTTCCAATATAGACCCACTGTGGACAGCATGGTTGATTCCTACACCCACCTCATAGTACTTTAGACAGCATGTTTGATTCCAACACCCATCTCATAGTACTGTGGACAGCATGTTTGATTCCAACACCCATCTCATAGTACTGTGGACAGCATGTTTGATTCCAACACCCATCTCATAGTACTGTGGACAGCATGTTTGAATTCCAACACCCATCTCAGAGAACTGTGGACAGCGTTTTTGATTCCAACACCCGTCTCATAGTACTGTGGACAGCATGTTTGATTCCAACACCCATCTCATAGTACTGTGGACAGCGTGTTTGATTCCAACACCGATCTCATAGTACTGTGGACAGCATGTTTGATTCCAACACCCATCTCATAGTACTGTGGACAGCATGTTTCATTCCAACACCCGCCTTATAGTACTGTGGACAGCATGTGTGATTCCAACACACGTCTCATAGTACTGCGGACACTATGTATGATTCAAACACCCGTCTCATAGTGCTATGGACAGCATGTTTGATT
Organism: Protopterus annectens; assembly: GCF_019279795.1. Classification (NCBI taxonomy): domain Eukaryota; kingdom Metazoa; phylum Chordata; order Ceratodontiformes; family Protopteridae; genus Protopterus; species Protopterus annectens. Next base: position 70,514,095 of record NC_056750.1, on the reverse strand, counting down.
CCAACACCTAGCTCATAGTACCGTGGACAGCATGTTTGATTCCTACACCCATCTCATAGGTTCATAGGTTCATACTAGGCTATCTGCCCTGGGGCAATTATAAGCCTAGCCCGATTCTGTATGGCTTACGCCACCCCTTGATTTGAGTATACTGTGCCCTTTTTAAGGTTTAGTTTACTGTGCCTCTGTCTAATAGTGACACGGGAGTAATCCCTGGGACAAACCTATGATCCCCCATCCACCTATCGAGATTCTTCTTGAAGAGATTCAGTGAGGTGCTCTGCCTCACATGAACTGGAATTCTATTCCAGAGCGAAGGGAGCCTCTGGGTTATGAAGCTGTCCCTCCAGCAAGTTCTATTTATTTCTGTGCTGAGGTTCAAGTCCCTCGAGCGTATGGCTCTAAGGGATTTAGATTTACTGAGGTGCAGCATGTCCATTAATTCTGGATTTGACATAGCTTTGTATGTCAGGCATAGATCGCCTCGAAGTAGGTGGTATGCAACTGAGTAGAGCTGGAGTTTTTTTAACCGAGCAGCATATGGCATCTGTTTGAGACCCTTGATCCTCTTCTGAGATACTTTTGGGGTCTTTCTAATTGCTGCAGGTGTCGGGTAAGGTACATCCCAAAAGGGGCATTGTATTCTATGATGGGCCTGATGAGGGATGAATAAAGGGGTACGATTACCTATCTTGATCTAGATGTGAAACCCTTCGTGATGAGGTGGGCTATGTAGAAGGTCTTTCTAACCACTTTGGCAATGTGGTTTTCAAAGGAGAGATTGCTATCAACTTGGGTCCCCAGGTCCCTAATAACTTTCTCTGTACCTAATGGGTTTCCGCCTACTCATAGTACTTTGGACAGCAGGTTTGATTCAAACACATATCTCATAGTACTGCGGACAGCAAGTTTGATTCCTACACACATCTCATAGTACTGTGGACAGCATGTATGATTCCAACACCCATCTCGTTGTACTTTGGTCAGCATGTTTGATTCCAACTCCCATCTCGTACTGTCAACAGCATGTTTGACTCCAACACCCATCTCATTGTACTGTGGACAGTATGTTCGATTCTAACACCCAGCTCATAGTACTGTGGACAGCATGTTAGATTCCAACACCCGTCTCATAGTACTGTGGACACCATGTTAGATTCCAACACCCGTCTCATAGTACTGTGGACACCATGCTTGATTCCAACACCCATCTCATAGTACTGTGGACAGCATGTTTGATTCCAACACCCGTCTCATAGTACTGTGGACAGCATGTTTGATTCTAACACCCATCTCATAGTACTGTGGACAGTATGTTTGATTCCAACATCCATCCCATAGTACTGTGGACAGCATGTTAGATTCCAACACCCATCTCATAGTACTGTGGACAGCATGTTTGATTCCTACACCCATCTCATAGTACTGTGGACAGCATGTTAGATTCCAACACCCATCTCATATTACTGTGGACAGCATGTTTGATTACAACACCCATCTCATAGTACTGTGGACAGCATGTTTGATTACAACACCCATCTCATAGTACTGTGGACAGCATGTTTGATTCCAACACCCATGTCATTTATTTATATATTTGTTTTACATTTGTTAACCAGGTTAGTCTAACTGGATATATTTCCATTTTTAGTAGAGGCCCGGGGAGAAAAGCTCCATTGGCAACAAATAAAAATTGAAATTTAACAATTAAAAATCAATATTAATACATAGTAAATGAACGGATTTCATTAGAAGATTATTAAAAAGACAGGAAGTAATAATAATACTAAAAAAATACAGTGGTATTAATAAAGTAGGTATTTACAATAGTAAAGGTGACAATATGTACAGGATAATTCAGTATGCAGTGCGATACATGTAGACTCTCAGTACATCAAACAGGATAGAGACTTTCAGAGCATCAAGCAGGACAGATTACACCAGTATGTTGAATTCTGTAAGCAGTTACAGTCCTACTTCAATGAAATGTGAAATAAGTAGAGGTTCAAGAGGGCAAATATCTGTAGTGAAGGAGAAGGTTAATCAGGGTTGCTGCAGGGGCATAACCAGTGTGTTTTGAAGTGTCTTTTGAGGTTTTGTTTAAAGAGAGGCAGTGAAGAAATTAAAGTTAGTTCATTAGGTTCCAGTTTTTTCCCACAGAGTTGGAAAACAGAGAAGCTCCAGCCATGTTGTAAGACTTGCTTATGCTAGCAAGAAGTTTGCTGGAAGAGCAAAGAGAATTTAGATTTTTGTAGGGGATTATGAGATTGGAGAGCATAGGGGTGCTGTTAGGTTTATAAAATATCTTGTGGGCAATGGTGAGTTGGGAGACTTTCAATTGGTTTTGAAATTCAAGCCAGCCTAGCTGCATTAGATTCAGGCAGTGGTGAGTGCTAAAAGGATTGCCGCTGGCAAATCTGGCAATGTTATTATAGGAATTAGCTAGTTTGATGAGATTATTTTTCTTTAGATTAGTGTATATTGGTGAGGCATACAGAAGAGTTGAAATTAAATGGGAGTGTGCAATCTTAGTTCTGGCTATTGGTGTTAGGAAAGGTTTAATTCTATATAAGGAGCCTATTTTTCTGTTGACAGTTTTATGGTGTTATTTATGTGGCTGTCAAATGTAAGGTTATTGTCAATAGTAATACCTAGCAATTTAGTGGTAGAATCGGGGAATATACTTGTGCCATTATTGGAGATGATGGAGAAATCTATGGGGGAGGATTTACTGGTGGGTGTGAAGAGAAGATTTAGTTTTTTTGGCATTGAGCAGGAGACAACATTTTGTGAACCATGTTTCAATTACATTGAAAACATTCTGGGTAAGTGAAAGTAGATCAGTTGGAGAGTTTGCTGAGCATATTAGTGTCGAATCATCTGCGTATTGAATGCAGGTGGCTTGTGGAATGGCTACATGGAGGTCATTGATAAACAGTGAGAAGATAAGTGGACCTAGAATAGAGCCCTGAGGGACTCCAAGTGTGACTGGCAGAAGGGATGTTATATTATTTTCCCAGAGAACTGCCTGTTCCCTATTGGTAAGGTAGGACTTGAACCATTTAACTGCCAGACAGTCAAGGGAAAGGGATTCAAGAATGTTGATAAGAAGGGCATGGTTTACCATGTCAAACGCTTTTGAGAGGTCAATAAAGAGTGCAGAAGAGAGGTTGTTTTTATTACGATTTCTATTGATGGTTTCTGTAAAGGATAATAGGGCAGTTGTGGTGCTATGGGATGGCCTAAACCCATGCTGACAGTTTGCTATGATGTTATGTTGAGATAAGTGGTTTAATAGTTGTCGGTGAATGCATTTTTCCATAATTTTTGCTAAGGGTGATAATAGAGCTATTGGCCGGTAGTTGGAATAATCATTAGAGGTACCCCCTTTTTGTAGGGGATAATATGGGAGATTTTCCAGATGTCTGGAACAATTCCTTCTTTAATGGTTCTATTTATGAGGATGGATATGGGATAAGAAATTACTTTGGCTGCTTTTTGCAGGTATTCAGATGGTAGATGGTCAGCAGAAGGAGTACAAGGTTTAGGTTTTAGATGAACTTATAGATGAGAGTGCTTGAGATGTGTTGTAGATGGAATGATGGTAGAGTGCCAGGTATAGTGGTGGGGAGGCTTGAGTTGTCAGGGACTAGTTGACTGGCTAGTGATTGTATGGTCTCTGTGAAGAAGGTATTGAAGGTATTGGCAGTTTGGTGGGGGGTATTTTGTTCGGCCTCAGATGGGGCAGGTTTATGTGAGTGGCCTGGGTACAGGAGTTTATTTATACTAGACCAGAACTTTTGGGGATTGTTTTGGTGATTTTGCTGTAATTTACAGTAGTAGTTCTTTTTGTCTATAACTATTGCCTTTTTTGTAATATTTCTTAAATGCTTAAAAGTTTGTTCATCTGAGATATTTTTCTTAGCTCTCTATTTAGCCTAAGACTTGTTCCTAAGTAAAACTTTTGTCTGGTTTCTTTAGAAAGCCAGGGGGCAGGCTTGGACTTCATTCTAATGGACTGTTTGGGTGTGTGCTTATCTAGGATTGATAAGAATTTAGAGTTTAGGTATTTAACAGCTTCTTCAAGTGGTAGGGTTTTTAAAGGGTTCCAGTCACAGGCTCTAAGTTCATTTTGGAATAGTACTGGGTTAAAGTGTTTGTTGGTACGTGCAGTCCTATATGTGGGGGGGTTAGAGATATAATTTTTTTGCCTTAGGATGTAGGTCAAAGAATGATCGCTTACATCGTCTGGCAGAGTTCCTACCTTGTAAGCTTGCTTCTGTTTATTTATAAGTATCCAGTCTAAGGTGCTCTCTTTCTTATTTGGTTTATTGATTCTAGTTGTGGAGGTAATAGTTTGACTAAAGCCGTGAAGGTTGATATGGGAGGTAGGATTATCAGCATTAACAATGTCGACAGCATGTGTGATTACAACACCCATCTCATATTACTGTGGACAGCATGTTAGATTCCAACACCCAGCTCATAGTACTGTGGACAGCATGTTTGATTCCAACACCCGTCTCATAGTACTGTGGACAGCATATTTTATTCCAACACCCATGTCAGAGTACTGTGGACAGCATGTTTGATTCCAACACCCATCTCATAGTACTGTGGACAGCATGTTTGATTCCAACACCCATCTCATAGTACTGTGGACAGCATGTTTGATTCCAACACCCATCTCGTACTGTGGACAGCGTGTTTGACTGCAACATTTAACAAGTGATTTCTCTGCGTGTACCATTTGCAGGGTGCAGGAGCTAAATTGGGCTTAGAGTAGAATACTTTGTTAGAGATGTGCTTGCCAGTTGTTCAGAGTAGCAGCATATTATTAGAAGGTGGTCATATGAAACAAAAATCTAAGTGTCTTGTCTGCAACTCCCAGTTAAGAGGTAGAGGCATCCATTTTCTAAAATTAAGCAAAGCTCAGAATTCATTTCTGCACCGCTGACTAAATGCAAAAAGTAACAGATCAACTGCAGACTCAACTATAATTCTAGAAACTTAATTTCACTTAGTGGCCACTACGGTGGACTGCAGTCTGAGGAAAGTGGGGGAATTTCATAGTCAGATGTCAATCTGTACTTCCTTAAATGGATGGTGTGGATTCCCTTGGCATGGGAGCAGCTCCCAGAAAAGGAAAGGGTCTACATTAAGGCAAACAATGCAAGTTCTGCAGTCATCCAGGTCTGGTATGGGGCACATCAGGGAACCATCACCGCTGGAGGGGGCTCCCAGCATGTGGTGCCTCAAAGTAAAGAATAACAGCCTGCATTCAATGCACTGCAAGGGTCTATATATCAATGATATGAAATGTCAAAAAAAAACAAAAAAAAAACATTTAAACATAAATTATTCATGCCAGCATATAAAACAATCACAGTACCCAAACCATAAAATAACATAAACACAGATGATGTCAAAGGAAAACAAATATTTTTATTTTGTCTGAATAGTGTAAGTTTTATGGAAAGTTTTTTTCTTAGATAAAGTGAGGGTTGTTTTAAAATAGCTAAAACTGTTAAAGCAGCAAACATCAGAACAGAAACAGACTTATACTGTCTTGGTTAAAATCAATATAGTTATTTGAGTTAAGCCACATTAAGCATTAACCAAATTACTTTAAAATACTCTCTTTCAGGACTTAATTATCTTTTACAACAAAAATGCATCAACGTCCTTTGCATAAACTGGTATTTGGGCCAGTGCCCTTGCCCTACCAGCAGCTTTTTGTTTACTGCTTCTGCTGACAAAGTTTCCTCAGGAAAATCTCCAAATCCAGTCAGTCTCTCTGTTTATTTATACTGTTGTCAATGGAATGTGCACCTCATTCAATTTACACACATTGTGGAGAATTCCTTGTGGCATCCGCATCTTATTCATATAGAAAAGTGTAGAACAATCTAGAAGGGTAAGCCTGCGGATGCTAAGAATCCATAATGCTGGGCCTGATATGCATTATACTAACTACACTTATGTGAATAACACTTTACATAGGTTCATAGGTTCATACTAGGCTATCTGCCCAAGGGCATTTATAAGCCTAGCCAGAGTGTGTATGGCTTTCGCCACCCATTTTAAATTAATTTTGCTATGCCCTTTTTCGAGGTTAGTATACTGTGCCTCTGTCTAACAGTGACACAGAAGTGATACCCGGGGTAAACCTATGATCTCCCATCCACTCATCAAGATTCCTCTTGAAGAGAGTCAATGAGGGACTCTGCCTAACCTGGACTGGGATTTTATTCCAGAGTGAAGGGAGCCTCTGGGTTATGAATCTGTCCCTCCAGCATGTCCTATTTATTTCAGTGCTGAAGTTTAAGTCCCTCGAGCATGTAGCTCAATGGGATTTGGACTTTCTGAGGTGCAGCATGTCCATTAATTCCGGGTTGGACATGGCTTTATACGTCAGGCACAGATCGCCTCTGAGCAGGTGATATGCCACTGAGTAGAGCTGGAGTTTCTTTAACCGGGCAGCATACAGCATCTGTTTGAGCCCCTTGATCCTCTTGGTGAGGTACTTTTGGGGTCTTTCCAGTTGCTGCAGGTGTCTGATAAGGTACATCCCAAAAGGGGCATTGTACTCAATTATGGGCCTGATGAGGAATGAGTAAAGAGGCACGATGACCTCCCCTAATCTAGATGTGAATCCCTTCATGATTAGGTGGGCTATATAAAATGTTTTTCTAACCACTTTGGCCACGTGCTTGTCAAATGAGAGATTGCTATCAACTTGGGTCCCCAGGTCCCTAATTACTTCTTCTGTACTTAATGGATTACCACCTATGTGGTAATTTGTGGGCACTTTGTTTTTGCCAAAGGGGATGACTATACACTTTTTGGTGTTTAGCTTGAGGCCATGGCTCTGGCACCAGTTGTCTGTTTCCTTTTGGAGGATGCTTGTGTCGGCTGGAGAGTCAATTATGGCGCCCAGTTTGCAGTCATCTGTGAACTTAGTCAGCCACAGTCCTTCCATGTTGGCCTGTACCTCTGAGAAATATATACCGAACAAGAGAGGTCCCAAGACTGAGCCTTGTGGGACGCCACTTGTAACTGGTTTGGAGTCTGACATGGCTCCAGCTATTCTAACCATGTGGGTTCTGTCCTTGAGCCAGTTTGCAACCCATCTAGTGACATAGGGATTTATATTTAAGCTGGTGAGCTTATCTATAATGCCCGAGTGGGGTATTGTATCAAAGGCTTTTGTGAGGTCCAGGTAGGCTGTGTGGACCACCTTCCCCTTGTCAATGGCCTTGGTGACTGTTTCAAAGAAATCGACCAGGTTTAAGAGGCAGGATCTGCCCTTAACAAAGCCAAACTGGGTAGGATCCAGTGTCTGTAGGTCTCCAATATCTTTATTTATGAGGTCCATGATGATCCTTTCCATAGCTTTGCAGACCAAGCTAGTCAGGCTTATGGGGCGATAGTTTCCAGGATCCGATGAGGCACTGCCTTTGTGGAGAGGGACCACTGTTGCTGTACGCCACTCTTTGGGTACATATCCTGTAGTAAGGCTGAGATTGAACAGTAGTTTTAGGTTTGGGTTTAGCTCTTCTTGGAGTTCATGTAGGATGCAGCCCGGGACACCATCTGGTCCCATTGATGCTGTGTTTCTTGCTTTGGAGAAGGCAGCTCTTACCTGAGCATCTGAGATGTCAGGGGGGCAGCAATCTGCTGGGATAGATATTAGCCCTTTTGGTGGGGGGGGGGGGTTTGCGCTGAACCTGTCAGCTAGGATGTTGGCAATGTCTGTGGGTTCGGTGTATTTTTTGTCATTTTGGACTAATTCTGAGCATATCTGGACTTCCCACCCAGGTTCCTAACATAACTAAAGAAAGTCGTGTGATTATCCTTAGTGTCCTGTGCAATTTTTCTCTCAAAGCTGGCCTTAGACGATTTTATGAGTGCCCGTAGTTTTTTGTTAATACTGATCAGAGATGCCTTCCCTTTTTGGGATTTTGCTCTGTCATGTAGTAGCTTCCTCCTTCTATTGTATAGTTTGTTTATGGCTGGGGTCCACCAGACAGGACGTCTGCCTTTGGAGGATTGGGTCTTGGTTTTATTTGGGATTGCATGATCCATGCATTCCTGAAGGTGTTCATAGAATGCGTTTATAAAGGATTTTGTGGTCTGGGCAGATATCCACAGGCCCGGGGGCTTTGAAGGATTCCACCTCGGTTTTGAGGAGTGTGAAATTTGCTTTAGAGAAGTTTTTCACTGTGGTTTTGTGGGCATGGGGTGTGGTCGGGATGTGAATATCCAGTGAGATTAGTTTATGGCCTGATCTTACCAGTGAGGGATACACTTCTGGTCTGGAGCATAGAGTCCCCATGTTGGTGATGATCAGGTCCAGTATGTTTTCCCCTCTTGTGGGAGTGGTAACAAGTTGTTCCATAGCATTTGAGTTTATAAATTCTAGGAAGCTTTGGGCTGGGGTGTTGGAGCTAGAGTAATGCTCCCAGTCTATGGTTGGGTAGTTGAAGTCACCCAATATAATGGTGTTTGGAGAGATCTTCATATTTTCCAGTGTTCTCAGGAAGGCCGAGTGGGGTTCCTGGGTTTGGGAGGGTGGTCTATAGCAGGCTATAAACTGGAAGGCAGTTTTACCCACTGTTAGTTGCACATGGATAGTCTCTGATGCTTCGTGCTGTGCCACCAACCTGGAGGTGTGGGTATCTTTGACGAATATTGATACCCCCTCCTTTTGTGGTTCGGTCCAAGTTTTGGGGCCGAAAAGCATGGTATGAGGTATAACCTGGTAGTGCTGGGGTGCTCTCGAGAGCCTTGAACCAGGTTTCTGTTACTGCACAGATATCGATGTTTTCCATGCTAAGGAGAGTTTCGAAAAGTGCATCTTGAGGTTTAGACTTCTGGCGTTGAGTAGCATTACTCTTAGTTTCTTATCCCTTGTGATACCTATGGAGGTGGGTTTGTCTTTTGAGCCTTGCCTAAAAAAGGCACTATGGGGGTAGCAAGAGCCTTTGCCAATATCCGAAAGCCCAGGGGTGACAGGTGCAAGCCGTCCCTAGCGAAGCATCATGGCTTGTCGAGCATGTCATCCCAGGCTGACAGGCATTGGATCCCCTTTGAATGACACCAATACTTAAGCCAATTGTTGAAATTGATAATCTTGTCTTCATACTGTGGCATCATTCTTGGTGAGGGTAAGATGCTACTCAAGGTCAGGGTCATACCGGCCTGGGGCTACATGCTCAGAGAGCTCCTCTATGTCTCTTTTCATGTAGTCCAGGGAGGTACGTCTCAGGTCATTCACACCAGCATGGACAACGACTGAGTCATATTTGTACTTTCCTTGGAGGGACCTGAGTGCTTGCGTTGTGTGGCGGATCCTAGCGCCCGACAGGCAGCTCACCGTGACATTCTCCTTGTTCAGCCTGGTGAGCGGGACGTCAGTGTGCCTGATGATAGAGTCGCCTATTACAAGTGTATCAGGTGTGTTGTTTAGCCTTAAGGGCTGTGACTGTTCAGCACACTGGCTTTGTGAGCTATGTATGGCACGTGTTTTGTTTTGGGGTAGCGGTTGCTTGGGTGTCTGCTTTGGAGGTCTCTGCTGCTTAGGCAGATTTTTATTTAGAGCCTCCAAGTATGTTTTTGTGTGTTTATGTGTTTGGTTTGCTGTTGTGGTAGGTCTATGTGAGACTGGAATTGTAGTGAGTGTGGTTTCCTTCTCCTCCTGACTGGTTATGCCATTACTGAATTGAGAGAGCTTAGCCTCCAGTTTGGCTATATGTTTGCCTCTCTCACATGTGTTGGAATTTGTTGGGAGGAGGAGAGGGTTGTCTGTGTACATTAGGTAGTTGTAAAATTGCCTCAAAATTCCCAGGTTCACCAGCTGGACCGGAGAGGAGATTGACAACTGACCTTTGTACATGCTAGAATAGTATTGGGAATTCCTTTATAATTGAAAAAAAGGGCCAATGGGGAACAAGTTACTCAAGGGGAGTTTGTGAGGGTGTAGTGCTTTTAATTTTTTAGTGCTGACTTATATAATTGCTTTAGTGAGCAAGTGCTAGGCTTTAGCGTAGGAATAGGGTGTTTATTATGAGAACTAGATCAGTTCCAAGGCTCAAACCCAAATAAGCGGCACTGCTCGATGCCGTGCTATGCACAAAATCCCGCAAAGCCGCGCTACAGCGGGTTTTATACAAGCGGACTTGAAAGAGCTAGAAATTGGCCCAAAACAGCCAACAGACTACCAGATTCCTGCGCTGGGAACACTCCTCCAGGGACAGATAGGCTGCTCCAAGCTCCCCACTGCCACTGGTGAACAAAGAAGCCTCCCTCCATCCAAGAAAGGAAATGGCAACACAGGAACTTTCCAAAAGTCCAGAATACAGCAAAGCCTGTATTTGGACTACTCTAGGTCAGGAAAGACGGGAAACAAGGATAACTTTTTTTTTTTGCTTACACAGAGCAGTTTAATCTAATAATTCCCCTTTTTGTTATTTAAACAACAAAAATTAAACGAAAACATTTTATAAAAACAGTAAAGCAGAACCTCAAAACTGTATTAACTCTTCTGTATTTATAATATTAATTGGGTTAAACATTTTTCTTACACAAAGCTTTATGCATGTGAAAACAATACCAATTAGAAAAATACCAACAAAAATTAAAGTCAATGTGGTGCAAATGTGTTCTTTTCCTGTATAATTTGCTAGCTTCGACAAATATTATTTACTTGCATTTCAATGTGAATCTTCTTCACATTAAGTGTGGTTAGCCGCTCTGACAATACCTTTTCCTCACCCCTTCCATTATTTTTTCCATTTCTGTCACATACATTAAAGTTTTAACTGACTGATGCGGGGTTTGAACTAACACACATGACAACATCGTACAATTACAAAACAATTATTTCTTGTTCAATAAACAGTACTATAAACAAATAAAAGGGGTGGCAATGGGGTCAATGGTGGCCTCTGCATTTGCCAATCTGGAGCTAGGATGGTGGGAAGCTTAAGTTTAAGTACATTAAGTAGTAAAATCAGGTAATATAAGAGATTTGTGGATGATCTCTTTTTTTATTGTCACAGAAACTCAGAGGTGATCTCTGCCTTACATACAAGGCAATCTCTGACCTTGCTTTACTGGAAATGCTGCATATCCATAAGTCAAATGGTACACAGTTCCTCACTCTAAAGATGTTAACCTGGTATGTGACATTAATAAAACTTGCTGGAGGGACAGAGTTGTCCCCCAGAGGTTACCACACCTTTGGAACAGACACCCACTTTATGTTAAACTGATCACCTCATTGGACCTCTTCAAATGCAATATGGATGATTGGATGGGTAACCATAAATTCACCCTGGGGGTTCCACCTGTGTCCCTCTTGGACAAGGGCAATAGGTGCTGATCATGGAAATAAGGGTACAACTTGGCTAGGCTTGTAAGGACCCTGGGACCATTAGCCTAGTAACTTCCAATGATCCTATTATAGAAGTAATCACCCTTATATTAGCAAGAAAAATATCCCTAGAGGGCAGTTTATCTGAACCTCTAGGATGATTACAAACAGACACCTGATTTGAAGAAGAGGTTAGATTTATAACCTCTTGTTTGTTCAGACAGGATATAACGAGGATATTTTATTAGAAGCAGCTAATGAAATAACCGCCAAAAGAAGGCTGTTGTTTGAATCTGTTTTGTTTACATCATTGAAGAAACCACAAACCGCTCAGTAGCAGCTGCTGGGTCCAGTAAAGGCTGACAGAGACCAATTTCAAAGAAGAAACTCACGTAAAAAACAAAGCAGATTTATTGTCCAAGTCAAAACCACAAATAGCAAAGATTATACGCTTTCATTCCTCACAGGAAACTTCTTCAGAATGATTACTGTGTACCACAACCTTCCTTTTATACCATCTCCAAGTAACAAACCATTACATAATTATTCAATTAAGCGTTCACACTTCAAAACGCCAACCAATTCATCCTTTACAATTTATCTTAGTAAAACCCTCTGAAAAATGACTTCTATGTACACTAAAATTGCAACAAGGAATGAATGAAAATACCTTCCAGTATCTATATACAAATTTTCTATGTTTGTAAATATTTTTAATTATTTTAAAACTTATTTCTAAGGAACAATCTTGTATAATTAATACATTCAAAGTTTCAATACCTTCCTTTTAAGAACAGTGACTAGTGATATACTCATTTAACTCGGGTGGGGTGCATGCATCTAAGTTTAACTGCCACATTAATTCTCGGTACTCAAAAATGGTTTCTCAGCCCCCCCCCCCTTTCTGGAATATTAACTTTTTCTATCAGCCAGAACCTAAAAATGGCTTGTGTACAGTTTAAAGTATGTTTATATAGAGCATTGGTCTCTTTTTGCTTGCTAATCTCCTATATATGTTTGTAAATTCGTTGTTTTAGCTTTCTGTCCGTTTTTCCTATATATGAGAAACATTGTGTATAGTAAGCAATATATACAACCCATTTTGTGTTACAGTTGTAATAACCTTTAGCTGTTAATCGCCTCAACACATTCCCAATGTGTATTTCTGTCTTACTGGCTATATACACACATTGTGCACAGGCACCAAATCTAAATGTATCAACTTTACTTCCCCCTTTCTTCTGTTCTCTACTGCTTTCAAAGATATTCTTTAAATGTTGGCCTCTGTTGTAGCCAAATTTCAGAGTTTTTGTAAATATATCTAAACTATTAGGCATTTTTGAAAATAGTTCCCAAAGCCGAAAGACACAACAACCTTAGTACCTCTATGGTAATCTATAGCCATGAACAAATCCTGTCTATTGTCCACTTGGCTTTCTTTTTGTCCCACTGTTTGTATCACGGTATCTGAATGCAATACAGACTGAGAACCAATGTTGTTGTCATGTACCATCAGAGGGCATACTTATGACCACAATTTTCCAAAATTTCCTCTTTTATATCTTTAATTAAATTTTGTGGGTACCCCCTGTTAATAAATAATTCCTCCATGTAGTCAAGTTCTTTTACTAAATCTACTTTATAAGTTGTCATATGGGCAGCTCTTAATATCTGTCCCTTTACAGTGTTCTTTTTTTGCATATAAGGGTGCTCACTCTGAAAATGTAGGTATGAATTTGAAAAATTCTCTTTTCAATAGAAGGTTGAAGTATATCTTCCCTTTTCTCTATCCTTTGTAATTTTTAACATCCAGAAATGCATATCATCTATACCTAGATTATGAGTAAATTACAGAAAGTTGGTAGAGTACTATTTATGTATGTAATGAAAGCTTCAATAGTCTCCAAGGATCCTTTCCAAATGATAAAATGTCATCCAAAAAACGGAAATATGCTCTGATGTTATTCATGTATATGGCGGAGTTAAATACAAAGTGTTTCTCCCAATATAAAAGGACTATATTGGCATAAACAGGAGCACATGATGCCCCATTGCCACACCATCTACCTGCCTATAGTATTCCCCTTGAAAGAAGACATAATTATTTTTTTACTACTATTTCCATGTTCTCAATCTTCTTCTTTTGGCTTTTCCCAGTTAGGGTTCTGCTCATGATAAGCAGTGGAGTTTTACGGTGTTGAGTTGCCAGCCCAGTGCCCAACCTTCCACAAAAGGCATACATATGCACGCACTCACACCTAGGGCCAATTTAGAGTGTCTAATCCACCTAAAACATGCTTTGGGATGTGGAAGGAAACCGGAGCACCCAGAGGAAACCCAAGTGACCACAGGGAGGACATGCAGACTCTACACAGAAGGCACCCCAGTTGAGGATCAAATCGGAGAACCTCTTGCTGTGAGGTGGCAATGCTAACCGCTGCACCACCGCGGCCACCCTATTTCCATATTCTCAGTAATAAGTCTATATTCATGCTGGGATATGAACTCAAATTCCACCAGCATCTCTTCAAACAATTGTAGGCTGACATCATGGGGACTTGCACTAAACAGGTCCTTTATATCTACTGTGATAAAAATGTAGTCATCCTGGTATTCAATCTTACCCATCTTTTTAAAAAAAATCACAGGAATTGATCAATATATGCTGGTATAAGCCATAAAAAGGTTTTAACTTTGTGTCCACGTATATGGCCAAAGACTGAGTTTTTGATCCAGCTGATGACACTATGGGCCATAATGGCGGGTTACTGGAGTCTTTATGAACTTTGGGTATCCCAAAAATACCAGGTATTAACTGGTTTTGGTACCCTGAAAATTTTAAACAGTTCTCTATCAATCCACCCTTGTAACATATTGTCTTCTAAGAACAAATCAATGTTTCTGTATGCCAGATTTATCTTGTTTTTTGAGACTTGTACATATCTCCCATCACTTTGTAAAATCTCATTCATTTTACTAACATACATCCATTGTCCCATGATAGCAACCCCACCTCCTTTATCAGGTCTCATGATTCTAACCTGTTTGTTCTCTCTTAATTCCTGTAGAAGCTGTCTCTCTACCTGGGTAAGGTTAGAATATACCCTTTTCTCTTTTTTAAGGAATTCTCGAATTTCCCTTTCTACCAAGGTTCCAAAGTTGTTCAACATGGGGTTAATGGGAGGATTTGTAATGCTCTTTAATTTTATTAGTCTCAACCACACCATTATCTCTCAGCATTATTTTTTAAATTCAAATTTCTTACTTACATTTTTACATCTAGTATAATGTTTTCTATCAAAGCTTTTCTAGTGGGAACAAAAGTAAAACCCTTTTGGAACAAGTGAAAGTGGGTATCAGTCACAACCATGCCACTATAAACATATGAAAACTGCCTTTAGTATAAATGGTACAATTGTTATTTGTAGTCCCTATGTCTTCAGACGATTTATAACCTACATTTTCCACATGTATTTCCTGGAACTGATTTCCAAACAACTGGTCATTCAAAAGTTCTAATAATGTCTCCCTTTCTTCCTCTGTTCCCCCTGGTAATGAGTCTGTTGTCCACCTCTCCAAGCTATCTGAGCATATGTCGGCTGAAACGCAATGTTTTGTAGCCTTGGTGATCTTCTCGGAGGGGGATCTGTCTAAAGGGACGTGTCTGTGCCTGTTCACTAATGTTAGAATTCAAACCTCCCTCATTATCATGAGTGTCTCTATCGTCATACTGTTGGTGCACCACATCACACTGTAGCCGTGTTCTCTTCGCTAAGTAAATGAATAAGCTGTACCTTCTTATACGCTGAATCGTCCCTCTCTAGCTTGCTGATTTTCCTTTTTCTATTTTTGTCAGTAACTACATCCACATCTTTGAAAATATTAAAATATTTGCAATTATTTTCCTGCACAATATGTAATGAATCGTTTTCAATCATCTAATTTAAATTGACAATGTCACAATACAATTGTTCCATCAAACATTCGCTATTCTTGACAATCGCCCTCATAAGTACTAAACCACACTCGTTTAAAATGTCCATTCTTGTTGTTGTTGTTCTCCTCTCTATTTGCGAGATCTCGCTTCAACCACTCATTGAGGTTTCACTTGCCTTCATTAGTAGAAAGCTGTTGTACAACATTCGTATGTCCCAACCCATTAGCCTCATTGCTCACAGCTTCCAAGGGTTCTGTATTGTTGTTAGATACCCTGAGTCTCCCAACATTTGTAGAAACACTAGCCAGTTCACTAGCATTAACACCGGTTGCCTGAATAACCGGAAATGATGTAGATGTTCCAGGTCTCAGCTGGAAACAAGTAACAGGGGGATCCTCAGGGTCCTGGCTAGATTCCCTTTGAGGAAACAATAAAGATACCTTGCTATATCTATAGACACATTTTCTATGTTTGTAAATATTTTAAATTTAAACTGTACACAAGCCATTTTAGGTTCTGGGTGATAGAAAAAGTTAATATTCCAGAAAGAGGGGGAGACTGAGAGACCATTCTTGAGTACCGAGATTTAATGTGTCAGTTAAACTTAGATGCATGCAACCCACCTGGATTAAATGAGTATATCTCTACAGTCCTTCCTTTTAAAAGGAAGGAATTGAAACTTTGAATGTATTAATTATGCAAGATTGTTCCTTAGAAACAAGTTTTAAAATACTTAAAAATATTTACAAACATAGAAAATGTGTATATAGGTATTTTCATTCATGCCTTGTTGCAATTTTAGTGTAGATATATGTACTTTTCATAGAAGTAATTTTTCAGAGGGTTTTATTAAGATAAAATGTAAAGGGTTAATTAGTTGTTTTTTTTTTTTTATGTGAACAGCTTAATTGAATAATTATGCAATGGTTTGTTACTAGGAGATGGCATAAAAGAAGGTTGTGGTACACAGTAATCATTCTGAAGAAGTTCCCTGTGAGGAATGAAAGCGCTTAATCTTTGCTATTTCGGGTTTTGACTTAGAGAATAAATCTTGTTTTTTACGTGAGTTTCTTTTTTGAAATTGGTCACTGTTAGCCTTTATTGGACCCAACAGCTGTTACTGAGCAGTGTTAATTGTGGAACTTTTGAGTTCCACACGTGTAACCAAAATAAAGGAAAGACAACTGCAACTTATGTGGCTGAATTGAAACATTATCGTAACAATGTTATTTTTGTGCTGTGCTTGATGCTTGATTTTGTTTATTGAACTGTACAAAAAGGAATGCAAAAGATACTGTTGAGGCAAATTTTTATCATTTAAATGGATTGACATTTCAATGACAGACGTACAACAGAAATCAGAAGGCGTGGAATCACTGTGGGTAGGTCCTGTCTTCTCCATGTAAAAGGGAAGAGGCCAGAAAGTGCAACAACACAGATCATATTCAGATAGTTTGTCGCAATGGTAAGGCAAAAGATATAATGAATCAGCAAAAGAAAACTGCATCATTTTGAAGAATTCTCAGACAATGATTTTGAAGACATAGTGGCCAGTCCTGAGATAATTTAACATAAATGAGATAAAGAAGCAGACAGTTTGTCTCAAACCAAAGATAAATGACTATGCAATAAAAATGGAGTTGGATACAGGATCAGCTAGTTAACATCCCAGAATAACTCTAAAGCATGTTTTCAGTTAAAAAAAGTGTGTCCCTCTCTTCTTCTTCTGAAAATGTGCACTTGTGAAAACTTGCATGTCTGGGAGTGCTGCTTTGGACAGTGGAGTAAAACGATTAGAAAGATTTAGATTTGTACATTGCTCAAAATGGTGGTTCAACTTTATGGGGTCATGACTGGTTAAGAAAACTGAGACTTGATTTGTTTTCAGGCATGGTTTGCTATGTATCAAACTACTGAAGAAAAATTGTTAGAGATATTGAGAGATGCTGTTCGTGTATTTGAAAATGGCACTGATACTCTGCAGGACATTACTGGTAAAGCTATACTTAAGAATGATATGGCTCCATGGTTTTGCAAGCCACATGGAGTATCTTATGTTACTCATCCTTTGGTTACAAAAGAGTTGGTTCATTTAGAAGCAAATACTTTCAAGACTTGATAAGAGTCCACGAGTAAACTCTGTCATCCATGTAGTAAAGAAAAACGACAGTTAACACAGTACTGTAAACTAAACTGCACCCTTTACAAGAATTGAGGACAATTTTTGCCAGTCTGTCAGGCAGGCAATACATTTCAATGTGGATATAGCTAATGCCTACTTCCAGATGTTTTCTAATAACTGATAACAGCAAATGACTGTAACATAGAACAAGTTAGTGATTGGGACAGCTTTTCTTTCAGCTGACTGGCGATGGGCAGTAGATCAGGTCCTCCAAGGAGTACCTGCAGTCCAGTGTTTTGCTGATGATATAACCATCACTGGAACTGCAGATGAGAAACACACAGAAAACATCAAAAGAGTTCCAGAAAAATCATAGGAGTAAGAGCTGAGAACTGCCTCAGTCAAATATGAGCCCTCAAAGCCTAGTGTCACAAGCTGCAGGCATATTACAGATGGCCACAGACTGTGTCCAGACGAACTTCAGGTTGTATTAAAGGCTGATTGGCTGCAACGTGTTTCATAGCTAAGGTCATTGTATTAAAGGCTGATTGGCTGCAACGTGTTTCATAGCTAAGGTTATTGTATTAAAGGCTAATTGGCTGCAACGTGTTTCATAGCTAAGGTCATTGTATTAAAGGCTGATTGGCTGCAACGTGTTTCATAGCTAAGGTCATTGTATTAAAGGCTGATTGGCTGCAACGTGTTTCATAGCTAAGGTCATTGTATTAAAGGCTGATTGGCTGCAACGTGTTTCATAGCTAAGGTCATTGTATTAAAGGCTGATTGGCTGCAACGTGTTTCATAGCTAAGGTCATTGTATTAAAGGCTGATTGGCTGCAACGTGTTTCATAGCTGAGGTCATTCTTGGGGGTCTGAATTACTGATGCATTTTCTCCAAATGTGGTTACCTCATTGCATCTCCAAAATAAGCTGCTACAAGTTCGTAGACCATGCAAACATGTTAAGGGCTTGAATATTAATGTTGTGAGGCAATGAGCTAGGTCACATCTGATACATTCCTGATGCACTATATGCTATGCCTTCTAGTGAATCCTGTCTGTGATTGCTTTCCATGTTATTGGAGGTGTGATGTCAAATGTTATAGCAGATGGCACTGAGAGGTCTGCATTGAATACATTGCCCCACCTTTGATGTGTATCCGTCTAGATGCATGCAACAACTGGAATGCCCACAGAGATACCTTACTAAAAGGATACAAGGCCTAGGCAACATGTCTTACATATACTAACTGAAAGCCCTGTCACTGTACTAAGTATCATACAGACTGCTAAGAAATGACCAGCGTCTGGCACACAACGCATCCTCTGACCCATTACTGATGAATGTATTGCACATCAGCAAGTCACATGGCATCAGAAATACTTGGTCTAAGGATCAAAATCTCTTTGCAATATCAACAGAAGAGTTTGGAGGGACAGATATATCTCTCAGAGGATACAGCTGCTGTGGAACAGACTCCCAGTGCACATAAAACAAAGTTCATCCCTGTCCATATTCAAGTACAACTTAGATCTACGGATGGGAAGCAGAAGAGTTACCCCAGAATTGCCCCATGTACTACTAATATACAGAAGTGGCCCATAAATGCTTTATCCCATGCAGGAGTCCTCTCAAATTGTCTATGGTATGAGTCTAGGTATTCTCATTAGGGGTAGCACATAATCAGTGACCATGGGATGCATAAGGACAATCCATAAGCACATGGGGTAGGTTATTTTGAGCACAAAAATGGAAATTGTTTAGACTTAAAATGGCCCACAAAGGCAGCCAGCCTAGTACCCAACTAAGACCCTATGAGCCTAAGAAATATTCAGCATGTGATGCTGAATCCCATTGAAGTAATCAAATCTATATTCTTAACTAATCGTGGCATCACTTGACAACCACCAGCATGCAATTTCTATCATTCTATGTTATTGATAGCTTTCTGAAGTTCTTACTTTGGTGCTGTGATATAAAATAATGCTGACGTCCTTGTTTTTCTCCCTTACCTCGACCACTTGGTTTTAGACCCCTATCAGTACTATCTTGTCCTTAAACAGACCTCTGTTATCCTCTCACTTGCAGTATCTTTTCATATGCTAGCCTAGTTTCTTAAATATATTTCCAGAGCCTTGTACATTATTTGAAATAAATGTTATACCTTAAAACAAACCCTGCAATAGATTTATACTACACAGTGTTTATAAATATTACATGAACTGCTACAGCATTCCCTGCATAATTACATTAACACTGCATATTCCGTTACTCGGTATACATTGATACATCGCATAATAATGCAATACAGAACATTAAACTGACTGAATATGCTCAGATGTACCTAATAAATGTAGCGTCTTTACCTCTTTTTTTCTGATATTTTTTCCTAAGTCTCCAATGTAAAAGGACCTCCTCAACCTTGCCCAGGTTAAAAAATAAATAAAGTTACAAAAGTTCAATGCTATTTCTGCAATTTGCCTGTTTTTAATTTCAGAAGTGCATTAAAGTACTCTTGAAGTAGGTTAGCTATTGGCTGCTAACCATGACAAGGCCCTAGCTGTGATTCATGTGTTCTGAAGCTGCCAGTGTAAATGGAACTTTGAACTTAAAAGGAGTTTTCTCATTTTGCTGTCAGCAATCATGCAAATGAGTTTGCAGGCAGGAGAGCCATCGTTATCAGCAGGATTATGGAAGCAATTTCGACATGCAATAATCAGCAGTACTCTGTGCAATATAGAAAGTAAACAAATGCATGGGTGCAGGCTGGCAGTCAGTAGTTGAAAGGAAGCTGCACTTTTCATGTGTATTACAGCAGTGGTTTTAGTTACAGGTGCAAAGCCATGGTGGATTCACCTTGAAAAAATAGTACTTAGCTGAACAAAGTACAAAAGGACTGAAAGTCATTAAAAGAAAACCTACCAGAGATAAATTCAATGCAAGAGACAATGGCAGGAGTATAAAAGAAAGTTTCAGATACTGGAAATGACAAAGCAGTTTATATATATATTTATGTAGAGAATATCTGCAGTGCTGAACTAAACATACTGCATGGAGGGTTTATTTCTGAGCGTGACTGTTAAAAGTTTACAATGGAATGTGTGAAGGCTGCCAGCCTAGCCAGATAGAATTTTATAGATAACTCTGTCATCTGTAAATATTAATGGAAAACACAGGCTTGTTGTCTTAAATGGAAAGAAAGCCACTTCAATAGCTTTAGCCCTGGGCTATACTACCAATTGGATAATAATATTGCACAGTAATAATTGGACACCCTTTTAAGGGCCTTTGAGTAGCTGATAAATATTAGTGGGTGGTGGCAGCTGGTACTACCGTATAGTCTGGGAAAAGGGGGCACAGCTGGAGAACCTGTGCCAGCCTTCCCCAGGAGTGTCTGTGGTTATATAAACTCATCTCAAAGTGTGTGTGCGCGTGTGTGTCAGCTACTTGGGCAGGGACACGAAGCACTGGTTGGACAGAGATGGTGCTAGAGGTTTTAGCTTGCCCACTAGGCTGAGATCTGGACCCTATAGCTGTGCCAGTGGGTAGTCTTATTGGGGATCTGGAGAGCAATGGAGCGACCAGCCCCAGACTGACTGTGATCTCTGTGTGCTCTTAAGGGAAATTGCACTTTACTGTATGTATTTGTTATCCTTTCCTCCTATATGAGACGCCCCTCACTGGTGTTACTGGTGAGGATTGGGGCTCCTTAATTGCTGGGCCAGGGCACGAGCGTCACATATTAATTGTATGGCAGTGGTGGGATATCCACACCATATATTAACTGGTTGGCAAATACTAATTGGCTTGTAGTGGTGCTGGTAGTGTGAATTCCTGTAGCTTGTGTACAGTGAGCTCTGAAGGTGTTTTGTACTCTAAATCAGCCATGAAGTAAATACTCAAGAGTTCAGATCACAATTATTTTATTTCTTTTGTTAGCTTAGTTAGCCAGGGTGAGGAGGCAGCATGTCAGCAGAGGAGTATGGAAATCTGACAAGGAGCCAGCTGGTGGAGATGTGCCAGGCTAGGGGACTGGTGCATGGAAACAGTACAGTTGTGAATACACTCGAACATCTACATTTAAGTCAGCCTGAATTCCAAAGTCTTGGGTCCTGTGTCAGTTGCTGTCTCCTCTTCCATGACGTCAGGGTTGTCAGGGGTATAAAACATGCAGCCGACGCCATTTTCTTTAGTTTTTCTTGCCCCAGATGTCAGGTGCCCCCAAAAAGGTAGCAAAAAAAATATATATATATATATATATATATATATATATATATATATATATATATATATATATACATGCATCAATACAAACTTTACCTTCATCTACAAGCAAATACACCACAAAGGTTGTAGAAGATAGAGAAGGAAAGATAAACTCCAGAATGAAAGGGGGATGACGGGAGGGTAACCTGGACTGCAACAGTGAATACACTCGAACATCTACATTTATGGTAAGTGTACACAACTGTACTATGTTCTTCATGTTTCCTGTTTCACTGTTGCAGTCATTCCATTTGGGTAGAATCCCAAAGCTATGATTGGGAGGCTGGAGCTAAACAGCATTAGGTGCAGCCATAAGGCCCTGCAGTACTGCAGTGGCAAAGCCTGCCCTGGACTTAGAGTAGAGAGGCAAATGATAATGCTTTGTAAAGGTGTGAACAGAACTCCAAGTAGCAGCCTCTAGAATGTCTTTGGTTAGTACTCCTCTGAGAAAGGCTGCTGAAGTAGCTGCAGCTCTGGTGGAATGAGACCTAATGCCCTTGGGCACAGGTTTGCCATGGTGTAAGTAGCAGAAACGAATGCAGTGGCTTATCCAATTTGAAATAGTCTGCTTTGAAATAGCCTTTCCTTCTGATCCTGCAGCATATGTCACTAGTACTTGCTCAGTTTTTCTTAGAGCTTTAGTCCTGCTCAAGTAGAATCTTAGCTGTCTGTGTACGTCCAAGAAATGCAGAATTCTCTCCCCCTTATTCTGCGGATTTGGATAAAAGGTTGGTAGATGAATAGTTTGGTTAAGAACCACACTGGAAACCACCTTAGGCATAAATGTAAGATTTGTCCTCAGAGACACCCTGTTTGGGTGAAAAATTATAAAAGGCTCCACAGCCATGAGGGCCTGTAGCTCTGAAACTCTTCTTGCTGAAGTAATCGCTAAAAGTAGAGCTGTTTTCCATGATAAGAACTTTATATTAGCGGTAGCAGCTGGTTCAAATGGAGGCAGGGTGAGCTTTTCCAACACATAATTGAGGTCCCATGCAGGTAATGGTGATCTTCTAAGAGGCCTTAAACTTTTGGCTCCTCTAAGATACTGCTTTAGTAAAGGATGAGAAAAGATTGGTGGCTCTGTATTGTAATGAGCCAAAATGGCAGAGGCATGGATTTTAATTGATGAGAAAGATAGGCCTTTGTCAAGCATCTCAGTCAAGTATTGTAATATCTGAGGAATATTTGGTTCTGCTGTATCAGTTCCTTGTGCTTGATTCCAAGCACAGAATCTCTTCCATTTATCAGCATAAGATTTTCTAGTACTAGGCCTTCTGGCTTCCAAAATGACATCCATCACAGCTTTACTGAGAGGTGTTGTTTGTATAACTACATGATCAGCCATGCTGCCAGGTTCAGTGTCTGGAGTTGATTGTGCAGGATCTGATTGTTTTGCTGGGACAGTAGTTGAGGTCTTTGAGGTAAGGTCCAAGCTGGGTATTGAGACAAGTTCCTTAGGATTGGGTACCAGTATTGGTAGGGCTAGTTCAGAACAATTAGTATCATCTTTGGTTTCTCTTGTCTGACTTTTAGGAGGACATTGGGAAGAAGAGGCAGAGGAGGAAAGGCATAAACTGATGGGTCCACTTTCCATGCTTGTCTGTGATAAGTCCTTCTGCAGAATCTTTTCAATTGATAATTTTGAGGAGAGGCAAATAGATCTATGTCTGGGCTCGCCCATTTCTTTGTTATCATGCTGAAGACTTGTGGATTTAGTTTCCACTCGTGAGGATGCATAAGGTTTCTGCTTAAATCGTCTGCCAGAGTGTTTTGCTTTCCTGGCAGGAATTGAGCTTGAAGATGTATTTGGCAAGTCAAAGTTGTGTTCCACAGTGCCATGGCTAATCTGCAAAGGGGGTATGAGTGTGTGCCCCCCTTCTTGTTTACATACCACATGACCGTGGTGTTGTCCGTCTTTATCAGTAGTTGTCCTGGATGAAGTAAGTTCTTGAAGGCTGTTAGGGCATTTTGAACAGCTGGCATCTCTTTCTGGTTGATATGTAGATGCATTTGTTTTGGGGTCCATATGTCCTGAATGCATCTTCCCACCATGTGGGCCCCCCAGGCATAATCTGATGCATCTGTCTTTAAGGTTTGGCTGGCAGGGGGGTAGAGTGAAGGCCCGTCTTATGTATTGGTGACATGCCTTTGCCCACCATAGAAACTCCTGTTGTAGGCAGGGAATGAGAGGAATCATTGTTTCCAGACTGTGACAATGTTGACTCCATAAACTTTGTAGGTACCATTGAAGTTTCCTTATATGCAGTCTTGCATATGGAATCAGTAGGATGCAGGATGCCATGAAGCCCAAAACCTGCAAAATTTGTCTTGCAGTTAACTGGGTTTTTGTTGCCATCAGTTTTAAGTAAGTAGTCAGTTGCCTTTGCTTGTCTGGCATGAGGTAAGCCACCTGGGCAGTTGTATTCTAGCTTGCACCCAGGAATGTTATCTTTTGAGAGGGTACCAGTTGTGATTTCTTTTTGTTTATTGTGTACCCTAGGCATGTTAGAAGCCTTTTCACAAATGTCAGGTGTTGAAGAAGAATGTCCTTGTTCTCTGCTTGTATGAGGCAGTCGTCCAAGTAAGGATATATTTGTATACTTCTTTGTCTGCAAAATGCAATTACTGGTGCCAGGCACTTTGTAAAGACCCTGGGCACAGTAGATAAGCCAAAGGGCAGTGCAGATAATTGGTAATGCATTAAGCCAGCCTTGAATCTGAGGTATCTTCTGCACGATTGTCTTATTAGGACAGGAAGGTATGCCTCTTTTGGGTCTAATGTCACCAGCCAAGCATTCTTGCCCAGCATGGGCAGAAGCTGCTGCAAAGTCAGCATTTTGAATTTTGGAATGTCCAGGTATGTATTCAGAATCGATAAATCCAGTATTGGCTGCCAGGCCTTGTCCTTTCTGGGTACCAAGAACAGTCTTGAGTAAAAACCTTGTCCTTTTTCCTGTTCTGGTACTGGCTGAATTGCCCCCATATCCATGAGGGACGTTACCTGTTTCTGTGCCTCTGCCCATTGATTGTTTGGCAGATCTGGTCAACCGTTTGCCATTGGCAGAGTATGGAAATGGAATCTGTATCCCTGTGATACTATGTTTAGCACCCACTTGTCCTGGGTTATTAAATGCCAATTTTGAGCAAAACGTGCTAATTTCCCCCCTAAGGGTACTGCCAAAAGATAAGTGCTTTGTGTAGGCAGAGGGAAGTCATTGGGACTGTTTTCTGTAGGTTTGTGCTTTATCTCCTCCAGATTTGGAGGTAGAAGTGCCCCATTGCTTTGACCTGTATGAATCCTGGGCCTGATATCTGGAACCCTTAGGGCATCTGGATTTGCCCCTTTGAGCTCTGTCTGACACAGGAAAGGACCAATGTTTTGTAGGTCAGTGTCTACTGAATCTTGGTGGCTGCACTTGTAAGAAGTCTTTTACAGTTTGCATAGACTTAGCTTTGTCTTCCATTTTCTTTAAAACCTCTTCTGCCTCAATACCAAACAGAGTATCATGTTGTAAAGGTGCATCTAGCAATTTAGCTTTAACATGATCAGGCAAATTTTGTTCCTTTAGCCAGGCATGCCTCCTAATCACAGATCCAGTAACTGTGGCCCTGCAGGAGGCCTCTAAGGAATCAAAACCACATTGCAAAGTATGCTTTCCAACCTGTTCAGCTGCATGCAATAATTCCTGCAATTCGTTATGTTCTATACATTCAGAAGTTAACATCATTTTCTGTTTCAGCAATTCCATAACATGTTGTTGATACTTGAGCATATGAAATTGACAGTTTAAGGCCCTAATTGCCAAGGTTGCAGATGTATAAACCTTTTTCCCCATCTGTCCAGTGCCCCTGAATCTCTGTCAGAGGGGGTAGGGTTTTTTGCTGTTGAAGCCTTAACTCCCTTTGGACCCTGTGAAATAGTTTCAGGATCAGCAGCAGGGTTTCTAAATAAAAATTTATGAGAGTCAGGCACCCTGTAATATCTGTCAGGCTTGCTGGGAGACGGAGGTAAGGAGTCAGGGGTCAAACTTGACTCTGAAAACACATCATCCACAATGTCTAAAACAGGGGGAATGGCTAAATGTCTGTGCTGAGGGAGAAGAAGGAAATCCCTGAGCCTCTTTTTTGATTCTGAGAAATCTTGAGTCTCCCAATGAAAATGCTCCCTCAAAGTATGCAAGGTTTCTCCAAATGAATAATCCTCAGGAGGTGATGCAAATGGTATAGACTCCTCTGTATCAGAATCCTCATAGGGAGATATAGATAATTCCTGATCAGAAGAGGAATCAGAAGAAATAGAAACCTGATCTGAAGATTCATAATCAGTGTCTTGCCTAGGCCTGTTATCTGGAGGAGAATGGGAACCACTGATCAAGGTAATAAGGTCTTCAGCCATTTTGATCATCTGTTTTTTAGGCATAGAGGCCTGTGCACATGGCTCATGCATCGGTCTTTTACTTTTAGAAGTTGCTTTTGTCTTTGGTTTTGCAGCTGTTGTCGGTTTAATATACAAATGTTGAGGCCTGAATACACCCTCAGAAGCTGGTAACTGCTCAGCAGCTCCAGTCCCATCCAAGGGAGATACATCCATGGGTCCAATACTTTGAGTATCTCGCAGCATGTCGGACTCCACATGGGTGTCAGTAGGGGCCTGCGACTCAAAAGTAGTGGGTGTCAGGGGCTACAAAAGCTCCCACTGAGTACCGGTGAACCAGCGACTGGCTTAGGAGAAGCTTCGTCGTTGGTTTTGGACCTCGACTGTCTCTCTCTGTCCTTTTCTTAGCATTTTTTATGTATTCCAGAAGTCGGATTGTATCCAATGACATTTCTGGGTAGTTAAATCTATTTCCAAAATACTTTGAGGCAAAGATATACTGACGCTTAATAGTGCGTTGGTCAAATCTAGCACAAAACTGACAGCCAGGCAAGTTGTAATCAGGGCCTAGGCAAGGAATACAGTATAAATGGAAATCCTTATGCGGTATTGGCTTCCCACAAGTAATGCAATTATTAACTTTTTCTGACATCGGTATGGAGCAAGAAAAAAGTTTCCCCAACAGGGTATTTAGCTTTAGTGAAAACTTCAGTTCTGAAACTCAAACTCGAATATTTCAGGAGTTGGCCGACCGACACTTGCGAAATGCTTCTGCTTTGGGCACCACGCGGCAAGAAAGACTAAAGAAAATGGCATTGGCTGCATGTTTTATACATCTGACATCATGGAAGAGGAGACAGCAACCGATGCAGGACCCAAGACTTTGGAATTCAGGCCGACTGAGGGCAACCTGCCAGCAGATTACCCAAATGTAATGACTGCATCAGTGAAACATGAAGAACATCTAAGGCAGACCTGATTGCAGCCTTGGTTACAGCTGCATCAGAAAACAGCAACCAGGAGGACAATCAAACTGTCAGTGGAGATGTAATACCCTTGGAGAAAGGACAGCTCAACCTTTCTGCAGAGGACTTAAAAATCCATATGGAGCTAAAGAGACTTGAGTTGGAGGCCAGCTTTTGGAGATAGAAGCAGCAGAGAGACTGAGGCATCTAGAGACTGAGGACAATGAGAAACTTTCCTGTGCAGGGCTGCCGTGCTTGCCAGGTAGAGGTCTCCCTTCTTTCCCAACTCATCTGGAGTAGCACATTGTCTATCAGCTAACCAGATCCTCCTGTCCTCAGGCAAAGTGCTAAGGAAGTTTGCAGGCTGAGGAGAATGAGAAACTGCTACGCCTGGAAGCTGAGGAAAATGAGCGGTAGAGGCAGCATGAGAAGGAGATGCTGACTCTTCGCCAGAGTCATGGAGGTAATGAGAAGGGAGTAACCTTACCCCAGAAGCACAAAAGGTCAGTAAATTTATTCCGCAGTTTAAAGAGGGGGATAATTTTGATAGTTTCATTCATATGTTTGAGAGGGTCTGTAAACAGTATGATGATGACCAAGGGCTCTGGGTACAGTTCCTGACCACCTTACTCCATGGTGAAGCTGTAACTGTGTTGTCTAAACTTGCTGATTGTGAATATTTTGATTATACTGCTGTTAAAAATAACTTGTTAGAATGTTTTAAGCTAACACCTGGAACTTGTAGGAAAAAGTTTTGTGAGCATAGAGGCAAGGCAGATGAAAGTGTGTGTGAATATGTTGCTGAACTGAGCACTTATTTTCACAGGTGGGTGAGTGGATGTCAGGTCACCAATTCTGAATGGCTGGCAGACATTTTGGTGAGGGAACAAGCCCTTAGCACTTTGCCTGTGGACATGAGGATCTGGTTAATTGATAGACAATGTGCTACTCCAGATGGGTTGGGGAAGAAGGGAGACCTCTACCTGGCAAGCAGGGCAGCCCTGCACAGGAAAGGGACCCCCCAGTACTGCTCATGGGTCTAAAGGAACCCAGGGTGGGCAGCACAGACTGTCCCAACAGAATCTGCCAGTAGCAGGGGAAGCCACTTGTCCAGGTACATGTCCAGGAGCTAGGGTTAAATGTTTTGAATGCATCCAGTGGGGCCATGTGGCATACAGGTGTCCATGGAGGCAAGGTGGGGAACAAAAGGTGAGGGAGCCAGTAAGTGGGAAAGACAAAATGCCAATAGTAGGTTGTCTTGAGACAATATGGGTACCGAACTACCACCCTGCAGATGTCCTGATAGGGAAGGATTTGGATGAGGCAGTACCATGTGCATATGCAGTTATATGCAGTCAAGCTAGGAGACAAGCATCTGGGTCTGGTAGCCTGGGGGAGACCCAGACAGACTGAATACTTGCAGCCAAGACAGGTGAGGTGGTTACTTCAGGGAGGGAGCTACCCTGTAGCAGTGAGACTGAAAGTGAGCCACAGCTGATTGGGGGTACTAATGGTCCCTTGGACAGAGGAACTGCAATGGCAGAGGTGAGTAGGAGTACCCAGGCTGAAAGTGAGGCACCACTGTCAGAGGATGCCAGACTTCCTGTGGAAGGGGAGCTGGGAAGGTTTACAAAGAGAGAGTTGAGACAGGCTCAGCTCTCAGACCCTACATTGCAAGGCCTGAGTCGGGTAGCTAGGGAAGCACCTGATTCTCAAGAAAAGGGGGGATCTGTATATTGGGACAAAGGGTTACTTTACAGAGACTGGACCCCTGAGGGAGGGCTAGAAGGTGAGAGAGTACAGCAGTTAGTACTGCCTAGAGCCTACCATCTGGCGCTTCTAGCCATAGCCCATGATATTCCCTTTGCAGGTCATATGGGCATAAAACATACAAAGAGCCATATTATGCAGAACTTCTATTGGCCTGGAATTTCCAGAGATGTAACAGGGTACTGCAGGACGTGTGAGTAGTGCCAAAAGGTAGCCAAGGCAGGAGAGAAGGTAAGAGCTCCTTTGATGCCTTTGCCTGTTATTCAGGAGCCATTTCAGAGGGTAGCTATGGATACTGTGGGTCCTCTGAGTATCCCAAGTTCCACAGGGAAAAAGTATATCCTAGTGGTAGTGGATTATGCTACACAATACCCTAAGGCAGTGGCTTTGTCCTCCATTGAGGCAGAGAAGGTGGCAAATGCTTTGTTAGAGATTTTCAGCAGGGTAGGTTTCCCAAAAGAAATACTGACTGACAGAGGTGCCAATTTCATGTCAGTCCTGCTGGCTTGTCTGTGGAAGTCCTGTGGGGTGAAGCACATGAAGACCACCCCCTACCATCAAAATACTAATAGCCTTGTTGAGAGGTTAAACTCTACAATCAAGTCCATGCTACAGGCATTTGCAGATCAGTTTAAGAGGTAGTGGGACAAATATTTGCCCCATCTGTTTGCTTACAGAGAGGTTTCCCAGGAATCCATAGGTTTTTCACCCTTTGAGTTACTGTATGGGCATAGGGTGAGGGGACCGCTAGATTTAATTTGAGATGAGTGGGAAGGTGAGTGCGAGTCTCACAAGGAGTCTGTCATGGCATATGGCCTAAACCTCAGGACAAGGCTCAGGGAACTCATGGGCTTGGCCCAAGAGAACCTGGCAGAAGCTCAACAACAGAAAAGGATGTGGTATATCAGGAATGCTCGAGCTAGAGAGTATGCTGTGGGGCAGCAGGTAATGGTTCTCATTCCTGTCAGACACAACAAGCTGCAAGCAGCTTGGGAGGGATCCTACAAGGTGGTAAGTGATGTTAACTATATGGTAGAACTGCCAGGCAGAAGGCAGGGGCACAAATTGTACCATGTTAACATGATGAAACCTTACCAAGGCCCTTCTGCTGAGCATTTGCAGTAGATTGTAGGAGGAGTCTGAGGGAGATCTGGGGACTGATTTCCTCAGTGAGGCTCAGGCTAACACCTCAGTGGAAGGGGTAGCAATGTCCCAGCAGCTATCTCCTACCCAGGTTCGAGAAATCCGAGCAGTGTTGCAGGAATTTGGGGACATGTTCACTGGGAAACCAAGGTGCATGCACCTGGGGCAGCACCAGGTGGATACAGGACCCCAAAGGCCTATTAGGCAGGCCCCTTATAGAGTGCCTGAGAGAGTCAAACAGACTCTGAGGGAGGAGGTACAGGAGATGTTGAAACTAGTGGTGATTCAAGAGTCCAACAGTCCCTGGGCCTCTTTAGTGGTGCTGGTGCCAAAGAAGGATGGCAGCATCAGGTTCTGTGTGGACTACAGGAAATTAAATAGTTACGCAGAGTCAAATGCTTACCCCATGCCTAGGACAGATGAAGCCCTAGAGCAGCTGGGTGGGGCTAAGTATCTTACAACCATTGATCTTACCAAGGGTTACTGGCAGGTGCCCTTGACTCCCATTGGTAGAGAAACGTCAGCCTTTGTGAGTCCTTTTGGCTTTAATGAGTTCACAAAGATGCCCTTTGGGATGAAGAATGCCCCAGTGACTTTCCAGAGGCTGCTAGATCTTATCCTAGTAGTTGCAGGAGGGTTTTCCCTTGCTTACCTAGATGATATTGCTATCTAGAGCCATTCCTGGCCAGAGCACCTTCAGCATGTCAGGGAGGTGCTGGGCAGACTACAGAGGGCAGGGTTGACCATTAAGCTGAGCAAATGTCAGGTGAGTATGGTAGAGGTCTTCTACCTAAGACATAGAGTGGGGAGTGGTAAAATAAGGCCAGAACCTGCCAAAGTAGAGGCCATTCAGTCATGGCCTGCACCTGTTACTAAAAAGCAGGTGAGGGCATGTTTAGGGACAGCAGGGTACTACAGAAAGTTTGTCCCCACTTATAGTACCATAGCTGCTCCCCTCACAGACCTGACAAGGGAGAACAGGCCAGATAAAGTAGTGCGGACCCCAGCATGTGAGCAGGCATTCCAGAAGCTTAAAGAAGTTTTGGGAGGACCCCCTGTGTTAGCAAGTCCAGATTACAGCAAATAATTTGTTGTGCAGGTGGATGCTTCGACCGTGGGGCGGGGGCTGTACTTAGCCAGATTTCTTCAGAGGGGGAAGAGCACCCAGTAATTTATCTCAGTCATAGGCTCCAACCCAGGGAGGAATGCTATGCAGCTGTAGAAAATGAATGACTAGCCATAGTGTGGGCACTGCAGAAACTTCAGCCTTATCTGTATGGAAGGAGATTCACTGTTATGACAGATCACAACCCCCTAACAAGACTAAACAGAGCCAGTCAGCAAAATGCCAAGTTGCTAAGATGGAGCCTGGGGTTGCAAGCATATATGTCCATGCAGCACCACAGTGGGATTAGCAATGCCAATGCAGATGGGCTCTCAAGACAAGGAACAGGGTAAGGTATACTCTGATAGACCTAACTCCCTCAAGCAGCGTTTCTCAAGGGTCACTTGAAAAACTAGCTTGAGTTCCCAGGGAGGGGGGTGAAGGCTGCCAGTCTAGCCAGATAGAATTTTATAGATAATTCTGTCATCTGTAAATATTAATGCAAACCACAGGCATGTTGTCTTAAATGGAAAAAAACAGTGTTACATGTGGAACTGAATAAAATGTAACAACAGTGCACTCTACTGACAAAGTAAAGCATGTTGTGACCCTTTGATCTAGATGAAAGAATTCTTGCTATTTGGTGATGGAATGAAGAATTACAGGAGAGTATATAGAGAAAGAGGTTGGCAAAGAAGTGGGATTGTCAAAGAGATGAAGAAAGTAGACAAGAGTATAAGGAGATGAGGTGCATGGCAAAGAGAGAGGTGGCGAAGGCTAAGGATAAGGCATATGATGAGTTGTATAAATGGTTGGACACTAAGGAGGGAGAAAAGGACCTGTATATTGGCTAGACAGAGGGACCGAGCTAGTAAAGATGTGCAGCAGGTAAGGGTGATAAAGGATAATGAGGGAAACGTACTCACAAGCGAGGAGAGTGTGTTGAGCAGATGGAAAGAGTAATTTGAGGGGCTGATGAATGAAGAGAATGAGAGAGAGAGAGAGAAGGTTGGATGATGTGCGGATAGTGACTCATGAAGTGCAGTGGATTAGCAAGGAGGAAGTAAGGATAGCTATGAAGAGGATGAAGAACGGAAAGGCTGTTGGTCCAGATGACATACCTGTGGAAGCATGGAGGTGTTTAGGTGAAATGGCAGTGGAGTTTTTAACTAGATTGTTTAATGAAATCTTGGAAAGTGAGAGGATGACTGAGGAATGTAGAGAAAATGTTTTGCTACCAATTTTTAAGAATAAGGGTGATGTGCAGAGCTGTAGTAACTACAGAGGGATTAAATTGATCAGTCACAGCATGAAGTTATGGGAAAGAGTAGTGGAAGCTAGGTTAAGAAGGGAGGTGATGATTAGTGATAAGCAGTATGGTTTCATGCCAGGAAAGAGCACTACAGATGCAATGTTTGCTTTGAGAGTGTTGATGGAGAAGTATAGAGAATGTCAGAAGGAGCTGCATTGTGTCTTTGTGGATTTAGAGAAAGCATATGACAGGGTGCTTAGAGAGGAGTTGTGGTATTGTATGAGGAAGTCAGGAGTGTCAGAGAAGTATGTAAGAGTGGTACAGGATATGTACAAGGGTAGTGTGACACCGGTGAGGTCTGCGGTGGGAGTGACGGATGCATTTAAGGTGGAGGTGGGATTACATCAAGGTTCAGCTCTGAGCCCTTTCTTATTTGTAATGGTGATGGACAGGTTGACAGACGAGATCAGACAGGAGTCCCTGTGGACTATGATGTTTGCAGATAACATTGTGATCTGTAGTGAGAGTAGGGAACAGGTGGAGGAGACCCTGGAGAGGTGGAGATATGCTCTAGAGAGAAGAGGAATGAAGGTCAGCAGGACTAAGACAGAATATATGTGTGTGAATGAGAGGGAGGATACAGGAATGATGAGGATGCAGGGAGTAGAGTTGGCAAAGGTGGATGAGTTTAAATACTTGGGATCAACAGTTCAGAGTAATGGTGAGTGTGGAAGAGAGGTGAAGAAGAGAGTACAGGCAGGATGGAGTGGGTGGAGAAGACTGTCAGGAGTGATTTGTGACAGACGAGTACCAGTAAGAGTGAAAGGGAAGGTCTCCAAGAGGGTAGTGAGACCAGCTATGTTATATGGGTTGGCAACAGTGGCATTGACAAAAAGGCAGGAGTCAGACCTTGACGTGGCAGAGATGAAGATCTTAAGATTTGCACAGGGTGTGACGAGGATGGACAGGATTAGGAATAAGTATATCAGAGGCTCAGCCCAGGTTGGAAGGTTTGGAGACAAAGCCAGAGAGGCAAGATTATGTTGGTTTGGACATGTGCTGAGGAGGGATGCAGAGTATATTGGGATGATGCTGCCAGGTAACAGGAAAAGAGGAAGGCCTAAGATAAGGTTTATGGATGTAGTGAGAGAGGACATGCAGGTGGTTGGTGTGAGAGACCAAGATGCAGAGGACAGGAAGAAATGGGAACAGGTGATCTGCTGTGGCGACCCCTGATGGGAGCAGCCAAAAGAGGAAGAAGTTGTAGGCCAGAGTTAATGGCCAGAATTTGCATGCATAAATGTCCTTTATTGCTCTGGTTTCTGCCCAAAGGTGAAGAATGTAAATGTAGTTTTGTGAAGAATGATGTAATGTGAACCAGGAATGTGATTTTAAAAACAGAGAGAATTAGAGAGCATTAAGCATTTTTGTCTTGACCATCCAACTCACTAGCACTGTCTTGCTCTATATGTAAGTTTATCTTAGACTTGTGTTTTTTCTTAGAAATAGCTAGAAACTAGAAAGATTAGACTAAGTGTTTTTCTGTGATGTCAGAACTGTACTACTGAATTATTTTAAGTATTTCTCTGTAATCTCTGAACTCTTGACTAGCACTGTGTAGTAAAAAGTATTGTTTTGTGTTTTGACTATTTATTATTAAATATTTTTAAAGCCTTTCAACCGTGTCTGTTTTTGTAGAGATAATTTAAGCTCTTTAGAGTACTTACATGCCTTTGGTAAAATTGTACAAAGCCACTTCAATAGCTTTAGCCCTGGGTTGTACTACCAATTGGATAATAATATTGCACAGTAATAACTGGACACCCTTTTAAGGGCCTTTGAGTAGCTGATAAATATTAGTGGGTGGTGGCAGCTGGTACTACTGTATAGTCTCAGAAAAGGGGGCACAGCTGGAGAACCTGTGCCAGCCTTCCCCAAGAGTGTCTGCTTGGTTATATAAACTCTTCTCAAAATGTGTGTATGCGTGTGTGTTAGCTACTTGGGCAGGGACATGAAGCACTGGTTGGACAGAGAGGGTGCTGGAGGTTTTAGCTTGCCTACTAAGCTGAGATCTGGACCCTATAGCTGTGCCAGTGGGGTGTCTTATTGGGGACCTGGAGAGCAAGGGAGCAACCAGCCCCGGACTGACTGTGAACTCTGTATGCTCTTAAGGGAAATTGCACTTTACTGTGTGTATTTGTTATCCTTTCCTCCTATATGAGACGCCCCTCACTGGTGTTAGTGGTGAGGATTGAGGCTCCTTGATTGCTGGGCCAGGGCACGGGTGTCACAGAATGCATGAGGTTTTCTTCATTGATAGGGTGGTTAATCACTGGAATGAATAATGGTTTCAATGACAGAGAATTTTCAAATAGAAAACAGACATAAAAGAGATTAATGGCTATCAGGAAGTGTGGAGGGAAATAATATGAAGACTGTGCAGCAGGACTCTCTTGGAAGTTATGGGTTCAACACCATTAAGCTGGAAACATCAGAATGAATGCCTGAGTTTGTCAGTTATAGTGGAGCTTTGCAAGCGTGATTACAGACTGAATGATAGGATATCCGTACTCACGTCACCATCTGAGAATCAGGCTTCAGTACTAACTTAGGCATTGAAGGGAGGGATCAGATGCGATGAGAAGGGTCAGGGGGTAGCAGGTGGCCACAGGACTATTCCCTTTCCTGAAGTGGGTGGGTCATTGGCTGTGGAAGGAAGTCCAAAAAGAGTGGTATCTAACATTGGATAGAGGAAGTTTCAGCAGTCCTGTTGCTATAAGTACAGGAACATCTCGATGGTCACATATAGTAGGAACAAATGCTTTTATTGTCACTGAAGGTTGTAGCCAAATAGCATTCTGGCTTAAAAGAAATATATTAGCACTCTTAAAATGACTGGGCATGAGCAGTCAGTGTTAAGTACTCACCCTTGGCTCAGGAATGTGTGTAGCGCTAAAGATGCTCATAAGCTTCCCCACCCTGGAAAAAATACCAATTAAATAGGGGTCTTGTGGGGCTGGGTACCACAGATAGAGTAGTGGGCATGAAGTCAGCAGCACTTAAAGAAAGCAAACCCAAGTGGTGCAGAGAAGGGGAATCAGGCTGCATAGTCTGAATCCTGGTTTGTGAATAAACTGAGAGATGAACAAAGTGGCAGCAAGACTCCTGGTAGAGAAAAGGGGACAAGCTTGATTTTGTAGAACAGGGGAGCTGGTGAAGCCAATGTGTGGGATGTTGTGTGCAGAAATACACATAACGGACATTATGTGTGAATGCACGTCATGTGAAATAGATCAGGGAGTTTAATTAACATGTCCTCAAGAATGAAAACTTGTAGGTAATGCTCTGTCCAACAAAAGCTTTTCTGGAGAACATATAAATTATCATTCATAAAAATAGTTCAGTACTGATGGGAAAAACAGCTTACTTAGCAAGTGCATTTGTATAGTCAGAAGTATTTGAAAAGGAATTATTAGAGAAAATGTTTTCATTTATATTGGGTTCTAGATTAAATCCAGCATAAACAGTTTTGTATACAAATAAAGAAAGATGTTTAGTGTTAATTAACCCAGTGGTATGTGTTGCTTCATTAAATTTGTACAGAGTGTTAAAGTGGATAAATGAAAAAAATATGAGAGATTAGTAGTAAAATTGTACAAATTAAGTATGATAAATTTTGGGGTATGGTAAAAGAGAGAGTCTATCAATGAAGAAATAAAATGTTACCAAGAAAAAAACATATTTTGTGGAAAATAAAAATTGATGATGTGGAAAAAGAAAAGTATGGTATAAGAATGTAATGACACAACATTACTATATAAACCCATGGGAATATCTAATATATGAAAAAGTTTAAGCTATAAAAATAAGAAGCAAATGGTATCATCAGAAAGTAGAATGCCAAGGTTTGTTGGGAGACTGGTAATAGATAAATTGCCAGTAAAAGGAAATATGCCATATAAAAAGAAAAGTGATAAAATATGTTTACATTGTCAAGAAGAAGAAACTACAGAACGTGTTTTTGAAATGTAAAAGAGTAAAAAAGTTATGGGAAAACAACATAAAGAATATTTTTTTGAAGATGTAAAAGAACTGGATAAAAAATGTATATGATTAAATATGGATATTATAAGAACTGAAATAAAGAATACGTTAAAGAATAGATAAAAAGTTATTTTATGCTATATGATTACACAGAATGCAAGAATAAATGAAATTATGCTTAATGGTAAATGTTTTTTAGCAACAATATTAAGTAAAATAAGATGCTTATGGAAAAAGGAGTGAAAGTCTAATAGGGATGAAAATTTAGTAAGACTGCGTAAACAGATCTGTATATCTAAATATTTGTATATTTGTAAATATTTCTTAATAAGTAAATATTCTGTAAATAGGAATTATTTTTATACAGGTAAAGGACCCTTACTGTTTTTGATAGGTGCCATATGATCTTTTACAGCCACCCGAGCTACCGTGAGCTCAGAAAGATGGGACCTTCATTTACCATCTTATCCAAATGACGATGCACTCAGGATGCAGCACCTTCTTTATACTGCACTGTATTTTCAGCAGTTCATCTCTCTGGTGAAGGAATAAAACCCACAGCCTGCTGCAACAAAGCAGAGCACAGTACCAGCTGTGCTACTGATGCTGCTTAATATTACTTTTTAATATTATTTTTCTGGTCAGCCCACTTAATTGAGAAGATAAACAAAAACAAGGTTTGTGATAAAAAATATTCTTTGATTTGGTATTTTTTAATGTAACGTGAGACTAAGCAAGCTGTAGCTGCAGCTTGGTCTGCGCACGTGTGTCTCTTTTCAAGTGTTATAAATATTTTTCTTTACATATCACCACCATTAATTTGTTCTAATGCTTCTCTTTCTCTACAGCGCTGTTGTCAGTTTGCCATTTTGGCCATTAACCA
This sequence comes from Protopterus annectens, assembly GCF_019279795.1. Taxonomy (NCBI): domain Eukaryota; kingdom Metazoa; phylum Chordata; order Ceratodontiformes; family Protopteridae; genus Protopterus; species Protopterus annectens. The sequence goes on along the minus strand of NC_056750.1, from coordinate 70,476,856 downwards.
GAGCCTTATGAATTTGTTCACAATGTCCATGGTGACTAACACCATCTCTATCTTCCCTATCATGATGGTTTGTAAGATGGCATGGCGGCCTGTCCAGGCACTCATTTCCGTGTCTGCCAGCAAGTTAAGTTGAACATCTGCAGGTTTGATGATTGTTTGAACATCTGCAGGTTTGATGATTGTTTGAACATCTGCAGGTTTGATGATTGTTTCCATGTATGGGGTAGGGCTGTGGTACTGTACCAGGTCTGCGATGCTGGGTGTGCCTTCTTACATGTTCTTAAAATGTTAAAAGCAAGATGGACACCTACTAGGTCAATGGGCTGATCATACACTAGGGACACGTCTCTGTGTGCTATGAATGGTCTTGTTAGCTGTTGCGGCTTCCATCTGGTATGTGGTATTTTAGAACAGTGTGCTTCACTACCAAACTGGTGCACTTCATCTTTCTACTTGTGCCTAATACTTATTTTGGAGACTCGTGGGAATTTTTTGGTGATCTTATCTCATTTGTGTTTTGTGGCAATTCTTTTGGCAACCTAGGTACTATCACTTGTGCTGTCTGTTAATCATTGTACATTGGCTGTTTAGTCCAAAACTCACTAAATGAGATGTTAAGATAGATTTTTGTCCTGCTCTATAAAAATGCCCTTTCTGGTCAGAATTTGTTTTGTTGCTATGGAGCTTTGTGCCGCATGCTATATACATCCAATATACAATTAACAGACCGCTAAATCCCCATGATTATGACAGAGAGTCTTGGAAATATGTTATGGCTTGCCACAGTATTAGTTAGTGTGCATCTGCAAGACTTCAACTGCCATGTGGTCTGTAATACACGGTGTATGATCTGAAATGAGTCTGGAGGCACCCACTGACACATACAACATACCTGTGACCTGTACCAATGTTTTATGAGGGGGTGACCTTCCCAGGGTTATCTTATTAATATCTGATTGATAAGCCATGAATTGCTACCTGATACCAATCACAAAACCACAGGATGAAGCAGACTGAGGGTTTAACAATGCCTTATTGCATACCAGCATCACGGCAGAGCATGTGTTTCATCCCCTGAAAGAATTCATCTGGGGGTGCCCTATAGTATGACCCTGGCATGTGTGTAAAAATATTTTTAGTACATGCAGTGTTAGACAACATCATTTGTAGGAGGCAGTTACAACAAGGGGAAGTTGCAGAAGCAGCCATACTTAACACATCAGACAGCAGAGGCAGACCCAGATATACAGACAGTGGAGGAGCCAGCAGCAGGACCTGATCATGACAGACGCAGCACAGTATGCCATGACACTGGCAAAGGGACATCAAAGAAGATACCGCACTGTAAATGTGATGTGTACAAAAACACCAAGCTCTGCTTACCCATGCATAGGCTGGCCATACTGTGCATCAGACACTGGCAACCCAAGTAACAATGTGCAGCGTACAAAGGGCAGAGGTACAGTTATCATTTGCATAAGTGGGGGAGGGAGTATATGTATGGATGTTTTCACAGAGAAATGGGTGACTGCAGAAGGCACTGAAAAGCACTTGTGTTTAGGGGTTTTGTGAATGGCCAGTGTCACTGAATGCCTGTGTGAGAGAAGTACTGGGGCTTATGATGGTGGTGTGTGTGTGTATACGTGTGTACGTGTCTGCAGGGACATAGACTCAGCAGTAGTTGTGACACTGTATCTAAACCTACTGGGCAAGACCAGAGCATGCACGGTACAGGGCTGAACATCCTATGTACACACCTGCTCGTGACAGCTGCCTCTACAAGGAGCTAAAAAACACAAATGCACCTTTAAGCCAAAGAATTCCAAGTAAAAATGTAGAACAAAAACACAAAAAAAACTGAATATTCACCACATCGTTTTAATGGTCAGACAACATACAAAGCTTTCGAGCAAAACTATTTCTCAATGCATAAAATCAGCAGCAAACATTGCATGTTTTAAAAAACAGTTCAACCAATCTGCTCACATAGTCAATTAATCTGAATAGCTGAATTAAAGTGCCCTGTCTCTTAGACATATAGTAGATATCACAGTCATAAATAGATACATATAAAGGTATATTCTGGTATACTACCTGCAAAATGTATTACTGCACGTTGGCATTTTGATTATTCTAAGTCCCCTAGGTACATAAAGATGTTGGTATGAAGAAGGATGCCAAGACACCTTTAGGAAGATTAAGGACAGTGCCTTGTCTGAATTGTGTACATTGTAATGACATTAATACAGAACATTTCTTTATATATCAGTGAAAAAAGAAATGACTGGTGTTAGGGCTGATATTATTGTAATAAATTCAGAGTATAATTGTTAAAAGTCTTAATAACTCAGTGGCACTGAATGTGCGACTGTGCTTTTGGAGACACAATTATAGGTGCTTAGAAAAGTCTCATAATAATATAGCGCTAAAGTATGAGGCTGCTATAAGCTCAACAGTACCTTGTTTATAAATGAGCGCACACCAAGGCTGTATTCACATCTCCGTAGTGGTGTGCAGAAATAAAACTAACTCGCCAGTCAGTATTCACTTCGCCAAGCGTTTCCACCAGAAAGTTTCTCCAAATGGCAATGGCAATGCAATCCAGAACAATTAATTCCAACACAAGTAATTCCAATTGACAATGGAAATGCGATCCGAAAATAAAAATTCCAACACTTCTGTTCTTATAATATGCATTCTACGAATGCACCACGCAAATAGCTTTAAAATGAACAAAATATTTTATTGTAAAACCAGTCAACGACTAATTTCAACAATTTCGGCTAGCGCTTTCACCTAATGGCTTCCTCAGGCCGTTAAGTCAATGATAATATTGCAAGCAATATATAACTTCAGGATTTCAAATTTCCTGATGTCACATCCTATGTTAATTTAAAATACTTAATATCTGTCCATGTAATAGCGATACGTAGTACTGCATCTTCAATTATAAATTTTTATTTACTAATACATTATTTGTTAAACTAGCATTTAACTAATAGTAAGATGTTATTGATTCTATATACCATTTAAAGTACGCATAATAGAATAAAATCGTATACATACTGATGTCACTTCCTATACTATACTTCAGTAATGTATTAGTATAATAGTGATACGTGGTATCGCTAAGTCACGTATATGCTTGCATTTTAAATAAAAATCACTATTGATTTAAGCGCTGTATATTAAACTCTTGTATGAAATAGTTCAATAAATGCATATTAATCATATACAACATATATTAACATACAAAACAATAAAAACCAATGATAAAACACTTTAGTAAATATATACGACAAGAATGTATGTATATATGTCACAGCTACTTAGTGCACGTATTCAGCTACTGTTTTTATAAATATAATTAAATTAGTTCATATACATTGTGCAGCTTTCTGCTACCATCGAAGCTTATACAAATAAATCATTCATGTAAAAACTTCTAAACCAGTAGCTTGAAAAATGTATCATAATGGCAAAAATAGTTCATGACATAAATATGAATTACGTTATGCAGATCTTATTGTATCGATACACGTTGTATTGAACAGTACTTACTCCGTAATATGCACGGACAAATATATGAGTATGTAACTTCTTAATCAATTATAGTAGATATATTCGTATAATATTCTTATATATATATAACAACTATTTTCAAGTCTGTCCCCGATCATTATAGGACTTTTTACTAATACTTATTCATATGCATTACTTTTCAGTTCCTAAAATATATATATTAACCTACTAAAATAAAAACGAATATAGTAAGACACCAAATCACATATCTCGTAGTAAAATCGTGAATAATATATTTGCGTGTTGCTCCTTCAATAACAATTGTAAGCAAATACTACTTATTATAGTGTGTACATATATACAATAGAAAGTGTTAGCAGTATTCGGTGTATAGATTTTGGGGTAATTGGAATTCCTCTAAGTTTAGACACATCACCACTTAAATCGATTTACTAGTCATAATACAATGAAATCTATAAAAATATTTATATATACATTAATATAGGGGGAAAAAAGTTTTTATTTTTTTTTACTTACTAACTAGAACAGGTTACACGGATTCTCTGTATGGTATGGCATGGACTTTCTTAATCACGAACTATATGTTATATTATAATATATTGTGAACATAAAATAGAACATTAAATAATTAAAATTAAATATTCTATAATATATTAATATATTATTAATCAAAATAATTTTTATTATGTATAATCAATTACAGCTTTAGTATTTAATTAAAATCATTAAATAATTCAATTACTAAAAAATTATTATTATTATTTTTAAAAATATTATTAGAAATCATTTACATCAGTATGCATATAATTCATTATCATACCAAAATTTGTTTTTCTCTTTACATGTTCTAAATAACTCAATTTAAATAGTTTCAAACTAAAATTATTCATCAAATTCTTAATATATTTCTTTAACTATATATTTTTCACATATAATTAGTTATTTATATATTATTAGAAAATCTTTAGCTTAAATTTATTTAAAAAATATATATTTAAAAAATATATATATTGTAATTATAGACATGTATAAACCCTTCATAGTATGTGCATAGTATGTATATGCATAAGCGTGCACATGGAGACTTAAAAATCTTCCTATGCATATTCCCCACTATATACATATGCTGTAATGACCATTTTTATTATTAGACATTCATTTAAACATTATATTTAGTTTCCTAGCTTTCAATACAGGTTTAATTGGAATCCTGTCATTTAGACCTGGTGGTCAGCTCTTAGAAGAATAATCCATTTAATTTCTATTTCTTCTGTTTTGTTAGAAATATCTCCCCTCCTAATGTTAGTAAAATTATTCTGCAACACCTTAAATTTAAATGTATGTTCAGCAGATGTATTAATGACATGTTTAGATAGGGCGTTAGTTGTAGAGCTTATTTTAATATTGTATAAATGTTCCCCGATACGATCTTTTAATCGTCGATCAGTTTTGCCTATATAAAAGGCAGAACAGGCTGTGCATTGGGCAATATATACTATATGCTTGGTTTCACATGTGGCCTTTGCTGTCAACTTGTATTCCTGCAATGTCACTGGATGTGTGAATATTGCTTTCGTATCAATATATTTGCAATGATTACATTTCATACATGGTACAGTAGCTTGCTTTTCTATTTTATTTAATGATTTCCCTAGTGTCCTATTGGATCCACACAATTTTCTATATAAATTGGGTTTGTTCCTATAGGTGTACCTAGGTATCTCACCAACTATTTGATGTATCTCGGGGTTAACTGTTTATATCCCCCAATGTTTCTCGTATATTTGTCTAATATTAGTAATATCCTGTGTGTAGTGAAGTACTACCTTCATTTGATTGTTATTTTCATTATTAGTATCTGCTTGATATTCCATACTTTTCTTATAATAGTCAGAAAAGTATGGGGATGCCCTACTTTCTCTTATATGGCATACATTTTCTATTTCTATTTTTATTTCTTGCTCGCCATAGGACCTTGCCATAAATTGTTGTTTTAAGTTTTGAATTTCTATATTATAACCATCTTTAGTAGAATTTAATCTTGACGTTCTCATTGCTTGGCCCCTTATGACGTTTCTAAATACAAAGCCAGGGTGCATGCTTTCTCTATGCAATAATGTGTTTCTATAACAACTCTTGCTATATATGCCAGTGTTTAACATTCCATTAGTTAATTTCTCCACATATACATCCAGGAAACTAATCTTATATTGTGATGTTTCCATGGTAAATTTTAAATAGTCAGTGTGTTCATTAATCTGATCTAAGAAAGCACTATGGTTCTTTTTATCTGATGTCCAAACAAGAAAAAGGTCATCCACAAATCTATTTTTATTTAAATGTTGCAATGTTCTTATTTGACCTCAGTATTATATGACTTGCTCCAACACAGACACAGAGACACACAGACACACACAGACACACAGACACACACACAGACACACAGACACACACACACACACACACACACACACACACACACACACACACACACACACACACACACACACACACACACACACACACACACACACACACACACACACACACACACACACACACACACACACACACACACACACACACACCCTCTTTCAGCTTGCTTTGTCTCTGTGTGCAGCCAGGCGATAATATACCTGCATTATTTGTAGCAGCCGTCGAGCCTTCAATAATTCACAATCAGACAGCCAGCCTTACATCCACAAACGAACAGCCAGGAGCTGAGCTAATCCACGATCATTAAATCCACAAATGAGCACTTCTTACGATCTAAATCCACAAATGAGTGCTTCTAATGATCAGCCAGGCGCGAACATCCACAAACAAGCCATTCCAGCTCAGAACGCATTTCAGTTGAGCCAGAAATACATGCTCAGTTCTGACAGACTGGTAGCCCTGACGGAGCTGACGTCATCGCGCGTGATGACGTCAGCTGACAAAGTGCAAAAACTTTAAAAATCATAAAAACACAATGAAAACAAATCAGAAATGAAGGGGTGATACTCGGGAATCGTGGCACCCCATTTTTGGACCCCAAAACTCAGTAAAAACGAGTAATTCGGGACACTTGGGAAGTATGGTGATGAGAACAAAACTTAGCATTGGTTGCAAATTTTGAGATTTTATTGTAGCAGGTAGACAGTTTCAGAAGGTCAGATTTGTTTAGGTTAGTTAAAACTGGGGAAGCATATATTAAGGTGGAGAGTAGACTGGTACAAGAGATAGTGATTCAGAATTCCTGTGTGAGGAAGCTCTTGCAGCGGTAGAGTGAACCTAGTTTTTTTATGAACTTTGGCAATTGTTAGTGCTATATGTTTGTAGAATTTTAGGTTTTGGTCAATAGTTACACCTACTAGCATGGCTTGGGTTACTGGTGTGATAAGGGTATTGTTGGAGGATGTTATTGAGAATAGCAAGGTAGGGGTGAAAGTTTTGGATGGGTGGAAGATCATGAGTTGGATCTTAGTGGGTTTAGTATGAGTTGGGAGGATTTAGCCATTTTTCTATAGTAGTGAAAGCTTCCTGGGTTTCTTCTGCTCATTTTCCCAGACCACACACCTGCTTTGCACCCTTGCCACACTCTGAGGGGGGTCCTGAGTTAATCCTGCTCCATCCTTAGTAGGTAAAACATTTATTTTATTGCTTTACACTAACTGTTTAGAGTGCTACTGCTTTATTTTTGCTTCATTTGTTCATTTTGCCTTTAGATAATTCTAAGGTCCCCTGATACTTTAAATTGCCTGGTCAAGGTAGTTTAAATTTTGTTGTAGTGCTACAATAGCAAGCAATCTTCTTGGTGTTACATCAAGAGGTTAGCAGTGCCCTGTACAGATTCAAATGCTCAGAAAGTAAATTTTATGTATACAACTTCCCTTAGAACTGAAACCTGTAAGTTAGTGTGGCTAAAACAAAGCCATCGTGCGTAACAAGCTTGGAGTAGCTAATTTACATATTAAACAGCACTACTATCAAATCTTAGTGCACTCTAACCTAGTGTAGTGCCACACCCCAGAGACCACCCAAGGAGACCACTGTACAGCCCAGTCCACAGCCTACAGTGACCCACACAAATATAGGTCAGGAAGACATGGATATGCATTTCCAAATTTCTCCATAGACAGGTAGATATGGTATCCTGAGACAATGTAGCAGTTATTTCATGTTCACAGGCAACCATTTAATCCTTAAAAGAACAAACACAGTATGTGAGAGATGCACACACACACAATTTCACTGAAGGCAAAAATCTTGCACATAAACAAGGTGGTCAAGAACACACACACTACATCCACCCCCCCCCCCCCATGCACAGAATACATAGAATAGACTAACCAATGTTCAGGTACTAAAAAGCAATCTATGAAAACCTCATAGGCCTCCTAAGCCTATAAACAGTAATACCTAAACTCAGCAATCTCTAAATCGCTCACCAAATGCAACATCAAACACCAGACATACTCCTATACTCAGTGGAGCTCCAACAGCAAAGCATGTAAAGCAAGCCATGCATTACCCAGGAATCCTGCCACAGGGGACTCTATTGTACAAAACACAGATGCCCCAGGAATCCTGCCACAGGGGACTCTATTGTACAAAACACAGATGCCCCAGGAATCCTGCCACAGGGGACTCTATTGTACAAAACACAGATGCCCCACTCACTAGACTAAACAAGAAGATAATGGTTAGTTGCTTACCTGGAACCAGGATCCACCAAGTTATGCACACACTCAAGTCACTGCACCACAGGTGGTCAGATAGTCCATATGGGGGTTAATGACCCGAGATATACTTCCTGGACTATATGAAGAGAGGCATTGTTGACCTCCCTGAATGTGTGTCTCAGGCAGGTACATGCCTTGCACTGAGCAGCATTCTACCTTCACCAAGGATGATGCCACAGTATGAACTAAAGATGATGGATTTCAATAATTGGCTTAGTTTCTGATGACTTTTCAGGGGGATTGAATATTTGGAAGTATGGAAGAACATGGTTAACAGACCACATTGCTTTGCAAAGGGTGGTCTGCACTGGTTTCCCTAGGCTGAATATTAGCTAAAACTATCCAACCTTTTAGAGTCTTTTTCAGGCAATGCCAAGTCGACAAACCTACCAATATATCAAATGAAACTGAAAGAAACCTAAAGGTGTTACTGCTCAATGTTAGGAGCCTAAACAAGAAACTCCACACACTACAGTCTCTCCTCACTCTGTTAGAATATAGACATCTGTATCATATGAGACATTGTTTAAAGCCATAGAAAGTGCTTAGGCAGTGCAAGGCTTCAGTGACTTCTACATATTTAGACCATCAACTGCACAGAAAGGGACAAAAGGTGAAGGAGCCTCAATCTATATTAACAACATGCATAACTCTAAATTGGTTAAACTGGACAATGTCCTGGAATTTATCTATATGTAAATCACCATGGACAAAGTCCTATACCATATCCTAACAAGCTACAGGTCACTCTCTATATCCCTAGAATCTTATAGCTCATACCTAGACCTACTGGAGATGCTCACTATTAAACCAAATACCCTATTCACAATATTCATGTGAGACTTTAACTAACCTTCTATAGACTGGGAATCATCTACTGCCTCATACTCGCAGGCACAGTTCCTGCACTTTAACAAAAATACCCTTAACCAGATAGTGCTCACAATGACCAGAGAGGTTCAAATATAGTGGACCTGGTAATCACCAATATTTGAGAGCACTGCACCCCACCCCCCAGTCCTCACTGGTGAGGTCGGACCACCAAACTGTCTCCTTTGAAATAAAAATAAACTCTTACTCCAGCAAACCATGAAAGAGTTATGAACTACTCCAGAGCAAACTATGCCCTATTAAACTATAGTTTATCAAAATTAAATTCCCCCAACTTCAGTTCACAACAATCTATGTGGAACTGTTTACAGAGACCCTGTACAACCATGTAAATGGCTACATAGGTTCACAGGTGTGTACTAGGCTAATGGCCCTGGAGCCTTTACAAGCCTAGCCCATAAAAGTGTCCTGGCATCATGCCACCCGACATAAGCCCAAGAAGCCTCAGGGGGCGTGGCCAAGATGGCAACTTGGTAACAGCACTTTCTCACAGCTCTCTTTCCTCAATAATATTTCTGACAGGAATTTTGAGAAAAAAGCAACAATAAGAAGATATCTTCGCTACTAACCACTGTCTAACACCCAGAGACATCATCAGAACAATTGTTATCAACTTTCATTGGAAAATTCCTGTCAAATTAATTACTAGAAAATCAACAGCAGCATCAGCTACTCAGAATGAGCCATCGCAGGAATCCACCTCAGGACCCAACATTCAAAAAGGAGTTACATTCACTTAATTTAAATATTCAAGAGTTGACAACTAAAATAGATAAGATGGATAATAAATTGGACTCTTATAAAGAAAAATGTACTCAATAACTTGAACAGCTTCAGGAAATGTTCACACAACAGAAAGGTCAAATTTCTGTCATAGAACAGTCCTTAAATAACATTGATTCCAGACTCCTGCAAGAACAACAACAAACTGAATTTTTACTGCAACAAAATACACATCTTCTGGAGAAAATAGATGACATGGAAAACAGAATGAGAAGAAATAATATCCGAATATATGGTCTGCCAGAAAAAGCAGAAGGGGATAATATAATAAACTTTCTTACTACCTGGATCCCAAATGTATTAAAATTACCGGAAGCCCTTTCTTTTGGAATAGAACGTGCACACAGGTCATTGTCAACTTCAGGAAATGCATCTTTAATCAAAAATAAACCAAGATCAATAACTGTTAAACTTTTCTCCATGCAAGACAAGGAACTCATCCTCAAAAATGCTTGGACTAACCCACCCATTAAATATAATGATGCGTTAATTAGATTTGACAATGATTACTCTACAAAAGTGGTTTTCAAAAGAAAAGAATTCATGCCAATAATAAAAATCTTGAAAAAGAAACAACTGAAGACCCATCTTTTGTTTTCAGCAAGACTTCATATATTCCTTCCAGTGGGAATAAAAATATTTGAAACAGAGGAATCAGCAATAAAATATCTCACTACAAACAACATTTTAACACAGGAAGAATCTATGGATTGGACAAATAGTACACCAAAAAGAAATGCAGAAATAAACAACGGGAAGACTGTTGAACAGAAGAAAAAAAAAAAACTAAAGGACAAATAACTTATATGTTACATGTACCACAAAACTTTAAACAATGTCACAAAAACTAACAAGAAATCTTCCAGTCATTAATCACAGTAATATATCAGGTACAGTTTCTATTTATTTTATCTCACTTAAAATGAAGAATAAATATAAACTGGGTAAATTAACATTATCATTTAGGTCTATCCTAACATATTTGAAATTTGATAACAATGTTTTTCTTTCTCTACGTCTCTGATTTAGTCATCAACAAACAAAATGTATATAGCAATATGTTCAAGATATATGCAAATGGATATCTGGTTCAAGCAGATATAACCATCTCACCATATATTTAACTATACTAGCAATTTGTTGTAAAATCTTTGAATGCACCATTCATATAATATGTCTAATCTAAGTTTTCCGATCGGGGCAGGGAGGGGAATGGGACAAATGCATTCTTTGAAAAATTATATATTTATGTTAAATGAGTTGCATAAAGTACTTAATCCATTAATGCTGTCGTAATGATTTGCTTTACTGAGATATAAAGACAGCTTGGGTGTGGCACATGTCTGGATGTATGTATTACGATGTTGTAGCATCCCGGTACACCTCATGGACTCTTATTGTGTTTTTAACGTATATATACAAAGCTTCCTTACTGGAAGGGGGGATAATGTTGCGTTTATTGAAGATCCTTGAACTGCGTTCTAGCTATGCAGTAGAAAAATATTTTCACGAGCGATACTTTGAAAGATAAGGAAAATCTTCGCTACTTTTCCTGCTCCGTTCATGAGACAGCAGTCTCAAATATGCATACAAGTAACATATAAAGGTTGTAATTTTTATTGTAACCACTTTGTGATTGTGTATGACGCCCTTTAAATAATATGTAATTGCAATATTATTAGGCAAGGAAGTAAATCTCAAAACAAACACTTAAAACTCTTCGACTAAAAGAAGAAAAATAATGTGTATATAGAAGATGATTGAGTTGTGCTGGATGGTTATAATTAGTTAAGAGCTTAAACCCTTACATGCTATTACAGTAAATTATTCTACACTACTAGAATGTCATATTGAATCTTTTATATGAAGTAAAGCATTTGGTGCTGTTTGTTTTACTAGCAGGTGTCATGTAGTATGTCTCACATATAACATAGGAATGTCTTGCATATAACATAGATAAATATATGCAAAAATAAATATTACCACGAGTGATGCCTTGAAAATCAAGAAAAATCTTCACTACATTTCCCGCCCCATCCATGAGACAGTAGCCTTAAATACACACGCAAGCAACACCCAAATGTCTTATGTCTCACTGCGAGCACTTCATGCTTGTGTATAATGTCCTTTGAATAAAACGTAATTGCAGCATTCTTGGACAAGGAAGTAAATCCCAAAACGAGCACTACTTAAAGTGCTAGTGCACCTGAATTACGAAGCTACATGTTGACCCTTTTGTGTTACTGATTATTACTAAACATTTAACACACTTAAATTAAATAAAATAAAACATGATTAGATTTAGTAAACAGACACTAAACAAATTTACTAATAGGTTCTCTATATACCAACAGAAATAGCAACCTACGCATACTTATTGTTAGAAAAAAGTTAAATATTGTTAGATATACAGAAAGGCAATACTCTATACATAGTTATATACATTAATATTAAGAATTTCTAGTACTAGAATATTATATATATATATATATATATATATATATATATATACAATACGAATCATAAATAGCTGGGTGGGTTCATAGCTTGCTACTAGAATATCGACCCTGGGGCTTGTATAAAACTAGTCATGGCAGTTCTCTGACTGTTTCTTTCCATAATGGTTGCTTACCTGGACACCTGTTTGCCGGGGTGACCGTTATGATCCCCGGGGTGATTTTCCTCTCTCCCGTCCAGTCATTGGGGTTCTTTTCCAGAGTCTGGCCAGTCTGTGAGTCGGGAATCTATCTTTCCACTATGTTTTACTTCAGTATTTTGAATCTCAAGATATGTAAAGACCATTATATATAAGTTTATGTATATATATTTATATATATGTACATATATTGTCATATAAGCCGACACAATTTTTCTGAAATATGACTTGGAAAACTACTTTCTCAAAAGTTAAAGAATAATAAATCTAATTACTTCATAAAGAGTGAGGAAGAAAATGGGAAATATTCACAGAACTATAGAATAAATAATATTCTTATAGCACTGATATTACATGATAGAGACTCTAGAGGTGGAAAATTACCCTAAACAAATTGCGAGTACAATGAAACTACAATCTAAAAAGAACATAAGTAATATGAGAATTTAACCATAATAACTAATTAACAAGGTATTGGAGTCTTTGCAGTGTGAATTAAAGCAAATGTGTCATGTTGGATTGATATGTGAATTGTTGTACTAAGATGAAACAAATTTTGTTAAATGTAATTGGAAAATTGTTTTTGTAACCCTGATTATAAGAAACTCTGCAAGTAAGATTTAACAAGTATAAGCGGGTTATTGATGTATAAATATTATTGCTTTCACACAAATTTGCATATAATTGTCTATTAGCTGATGATATTAACTCGCTAATATATGTAACTAGTGACATACTAAGTTATGAGGTTAAGAGAGATTAGTTTAAACACTAGTCACAGATTTAAAAGGTTTGTGTGGGTACTTATGTTACTCATGCAAAGAGGTAAATTACCTCATAGAGATAGGAAAAGGTGCAATCAATTAGAATTAGTTAAATTAGAAGTTTCATTGTTTTCTTATACTGTTTTGGTGTCTACAGAAGATAAGCAGATCTTCCATGTAAACAATAGTGTAAATTATACATATAATGCAAACCAAGAGTTAAATCTATGTATATTAACTGTCATACAAATAAAACATAAACCAACACATGAAATATCTATCTATAAATGTTAATGGATTAAATAATAATATTAAAAGGAGGAGTCTATATAAATACATAAATCTACACAATCCACAAATAGTATTTCTTCAGGAGACGCATCTATTAGATAAAGATATAAACAATCTCAATATTAATAACTACACAGTATTAGTAAGTTCTCAATACAAACAAAAGAAGAGAGGTGTAGCCATATTAATGCATAATACAATTATTTCTCCTAGAATAATTAACACTTATCAAGACACATCTGGTATGTTTTGCTTAGTAAATATAGAGTTAAATAGGAAAATATACACTTTAGTTAACCTATATTGGATACCAGGACTTGGCGTAGGAACAGTAAAACACCATATTGAAGAAATATTACATTTAACTAAAGGTAGTCTAATAATGGCAGGAGACTACAACTGTATAACAGATGACAAAGATACAGATTCAAAAAGTAAAAGAAGAAAGTTACCTATATCAAAGACACTTTCGAAGTTTACAGACACAATCTCCATAAAAGATATAAATGAATTTGCTGACCCAGACTCATTAATTTATACTTTTTACTCACATAGATATAAGACTAGTTCCAGAATTGACAGGATATACATATCCAATGATTTAGTAACAAAAATAAGTAATGTCAAAATAATAAACTGTCCATTATCAGATCATAATGCTCTGTTTTTTTAAATGGAGCTTATGCATATAAATAATAATCCCATAACAAGAATACCTTCATATGTTACAAAATTAACAGACTTTAAAGAATTTTTTGAAGGTGAAATAAAAACTTTCCTTGAACTAAATACCACAGAGAACATTTCAGAAATATATATCTGGGACTCCTTAAAAGCATATATATATATATATATATATATATATATATATATATATATATATATATATATATATATATATGTGTGTGGAAAAGTACTATCCTGGTATATTAATAAAAGAAAAATATGGAATAAAGACATGCTAGAATTACAAAATAAAGCCGATAAATTAAAACTAGGAATTCAAGAAGGAAATAAAGATTTAATTCAAGAATTACTACAAATTAACAACAAATATGCAGAAATTTTACATCACAAGACAATGATTAACCTAGAAAAGATAAAATTAAATTCTTATTCCACAAATCCAGCATATCAGAGACAACTAGCTAATAGAACAAAAAAAAAAATAATAAAATCTAAGCAAATAAAAGAATTATATATCCCTAATACAAAGAAAAAAGTCACAGACCTAAATAGTATATTAGAAGCCTTTAGATTACAATACAACTATGATAACCTTTCAAGCATCCATGAAAAACCTGACAAAGATATAAAAAATTATCTTAAAAACAAAATTCTTACTAGATTAACACAGGAACAAATTGACACTATAAGCAAACCAATTACTATGACAGAACTAAAATCACAGATTAAAAAGCTTAAATTAAATAAAGCACCTGGCCCTGATAATATAATATCAGAAATGTATAAAGTAATACCTAATCAAGCTATATCTTTACTCTTAAAAGTATACTCCATAGTTAATCAAAATATAATTTTACCAGCTTCATGGAAATATTCATTGATATCACCAATAATTAAACCAGACAAAGACGAGAAACAATGTTCGTCATATAGACCAATATCCTTATTAAACATCAATTATAAAATGTTCATGGCAATATATGCTGACAGAATTTAACAATTTCTTCCAATGCTAATACATGATGACCAGACAGGATTTATCAAAGGAAGAAATACATATGATAATCTTAAAAAAATTCTGTCATTGATAGATTATAGTAAACATGCAAACGTGGAATTAAATATAATATCCTTAGATATTAATAAAGCATTTGATTCTGTTAATTGGAATTTCCTTACACTAGTCCTAAAAGAATATAATTTTCCTACATCTTTTATCGCCCTTATTCAGTCACTATATAAAGACTCCATAGCATATGTTAAATTAGGTTCATATAGATCTGGTCCCATACTAATCCAAAAAGGAACTAAACAAGGCTGTCCCCTATCACCACTATTATTTGCATTACTTATAGAACCATCTGCAAATCAGATAAGATCAAATAGTAATATTAAAGGCATCTGCATCAACAAAACTTTATCTCTTAAATTACAGTTATTTGCAGACAATATACTTCTTACCCTATCAGACACTAATGCATCTTTACAAGCTTTGTTTAAAGAAATAAATAATTTTCAAACTATTTCAGGTTTACAGTTCAATGAAAACAAAACAAAAATTATGTCATGTAATACTAAAAAGAAACATATAAACAAAAAATATTCCAAATACATAGCAGAGGATAATAAAATAGTATATTTAGGCATAGATCTATTTGAAGACTTAACTGACTCACTTATATATAATTATAATAAAACACTAGATAAAATAGAGCAAGCGATATCTACCTGGAACAAATATATGTTTACAATGGGAGACAGATTATACCTCATTAAATCAATTATTTTTCCTAAAGTATTATATCTAATACAAAGTTTTTCACTGCCACCTCTCAAGTATATCACTCAGATATATAATAAACTAATATTCATTTTTTATGGTTCCCAAACAAACCCCGAATTGCTTTAAATAAACATTTACCAAACTGGGAAGATGGAGGAATTAATTTACCTGATATTGAGATATATATTATGTCCTCTGTTGTTAAAAATATAACCTTATGGTTAAATGCTCACTACAAACCTATATGGAAGCAATTACATGAACAGATCTATACTGAACTTAGTCATAACAACATATCAGATCATTTAACTATAATACCATTTCCTTTAGTTTGGATGTTAAAAGATTATCTAGAAGATAAAAATAAAAATAATAAACTGCCATCCAAATATATGAACATCACACTAACAACATTTAAATTGTTCATAAACAAAGTCCCAAATATTAATTCATGGTTCTTTCTGATCTTTCCTATAGCCTTCACACCCACTATCCTTGATACATACCAAATTCAGAAGAACATCACACTAACAACATTTAAATTGTTCATAAACAAAGTCCCAAATATTAATTCATGGTTCTTTCTGATCTTTCCTATAGCCTTCACACCCACTATCCTTGATACATACCAAATTCAGAAAATGAATATGCTCAAGATAGGTTCAATAAGCTACTGGCATCAGCTGGTAGAACAAGAGAAAATATTAACTAAAGATCAGATAACCAGAAGATATAATATAAATAATGACTCATGGCTACTTTTGCAAAATCTAAGACAATATCTTATAAATAGAATTGGACACATACAAGATACAGCTAGACATACTGTCCCAAAATGTATTGATTACATTATTATAATTAATAATCAACCTTATCAAGGTGTTGGATATCTATCTAACATTTACAAAATAATTAAAACAACAAAAATATACCAGACAGACACCTACTGGAATTATTATACACAGATAAACAATCACCCTCCTAACAAAAAGGAAAAAAAGATCATCTTAAAATCTTCCAAGAAGTCATCATTATCAATAAACTTGCAGTTATTCACTTGGAGATATTTGAATAGAAGGTTTTATACACCACATAAATTAACTAAGATGCATGCAAGTGAAGATCTAGGTTGGAGATGTCAGACTAAAATAAGAGCAGACTGGCAACACATTTTTTATGAATGTAAGTGTCTTACTTTGTATTGGAATAATATTACTTATTTTTTTCAGACTGTTTTTAATAATAATTATCAATTATCAAAATCTATGATTTTATTCAACTCCCCTGTTCCGGATTGTGTGCCAAAAAAAGATTTTCAAATCTTATGGACTTTAATGGCAGCAGCTCACAAAATCATCAGCATTCACTGGAAAAGTGAGACGACTCCTACATTTAATGAATTTAAAAATTTAGTTAGAACAGTTGGACAAATGGAAATATCTACACTGAAGAACAGAACTACCAGACTTACACCTTTATACAACTCTTGTATGAAAATACTAAAAATAATTGAGAAAATGGACAAAGATATATGAACTTATATATCATTCTTCAGGTTACACCTTAAACTTATTTATGGTTTTCTTCTTAACAGATACCAATGTATATAGTTATATAATGTTTTTAACGTTTATATGTTTTACAATTGTATATATATCATTTTCGTTTTTGATTTCATGTAATATTTGACAAATTATCAATAAAAAAAAAAAAGAAATAAGCCCAAAACAAACTATAAAAATAAACCACACTAGTGGAATCTTAACCTTAAAAGGGTATATAACAAAAGGAAAAAAAGTTATGGCTAAAATCAGGAAGAGCACTTCCATAATGATATGAGCTCTCTAATTAAACTAAACAGGAAACTAAGGGACTAAGTGCAACAAGGCCAATTATAAGGTCAAAATAGCCTCACAGGCTAAAGGCAACCGCAAGGCCGTATACAGCTATGCACAAAACCTCGAAAGCAGCACACATCAATGTGTTGAACTGGTGGTCAATGGTGCCACCTTCACTAAGAACAGTGACACAGCAAATCTGGCTGACAAATTCAGCTCAAACTTCACCCTCCACTCCCCCATGCCTCCCCTCCATGAAACACCTAATGCATAACCCCCCCCAACTAGTTACAGGGGGAAGGTCCCCAAAGCCAAAGAAACACACCGTCTATGGGCCCTGACAATATCCTAGGATGCCTCCTAAACAGCTGGAAACATGACCTGTCAGGACTACCCCGAGTCACTTTTCAACTATAGCCTCAAAACAGGCTTTGTAGTACAAGAATGGAGGACTGCAATGGTTATCCCACTTCACAAAGATGGACCAACAACCAATCCTGGAAACTACAGACCTATTAGTCTTGCTAATCAAATAAGAAAAGCTATGGAACAAATTAGCATGATAATGATCAACAAACACATAAGCAACCTTCAGACACTGGATGCAACACAGTTTGACTTTGCCAAGGGAAGATGATGGCTAAACTTGATGAACTTCTTTGAGAAGGTTACTAAGATAATGGATGAAGTGAGAACAGTGCAGACCGCCAACCTGGACCTGGCTAAGATGTCCCATACAATACCTCACTAAGGTACACT
Organism: Protopterus annectens; assembly: GCF_019279795.1. NCBI lineage: Eukaryota > Metazoa > Chordata > Ceratodontiformes > Protopteridae > Protopterus > Protopterus annectens. The sequence goes on along the minus strand of NC_056750.1, from coordinate 70,458,137 downwards.
TGACAAACTCACCAAACTGGGCATAAACTCCTACATAACTGTCTGGATTGCCAGCTGGTTCATGGGAAGGATCCAGGAAGTCAGGAGTGGTGATATCACCTCCAGTAAGAGACTGGTCACCAACAGGGTATCTCAGGGCTCCATGCCAGGACTGCTCCTATTTGGCATCTACTTCTCAGAGGTAAAGGCTAATGTCAAGGGCTTTTAGCTTACTAAGTTTGCAGATGACTGCAAATTGGAAGCTAACATAGAATCTGATGTTGTTAATCTTCATTCATTCTTGGCTGTTGGGTCTTGGTTCCATCCTCAGAATTGACTCAGCCATTGTAACAAGCTTGCACCCGCCAGAAACTCCCTAGCTAAGGCTACCCATAGTGCCTCTCTTCCCTTCTCCCCATCTCGTTTGCCATTCAGGACATGTCAGGTCGTGCTCTCAAGCTAAGTGCTTTATTTTTATCAATGCATTTCTTCTACATATTTCTTCTTTAGCATTTCTTGGTTGTTTGATATTCTAGTAACTAATTAGTGACTATATGTGTGTGTGACTGCTGTTTTTACCAATTTTTACCTATTTGGTATTTCCTATTTACCATAGTTGTTAAAGGCCCCTCCTCCCTCGTACCTCTGGTAACTCTCAAGTATGATTGTTGGCATTTTCTTCCCTTTTTTCTTTATTTCTTCTTACCCCTTTCAGGTAATTCCCTTGCTACTATCACTAGTACCCTTTAAAAAAATGTTTTTTATCCTTAACTTGCCTTGATTTCACTGTTTTGTGTGTGTAAGTGGGGGTGATAAGTGTGAACGGCTGTTCATTTTGTAGTCTACCTTACAATGGCTGATAAAAAGGTACAACTGGTTTCAACAAGTGTGACAGATGTGGCAAAAAGATGCCCAACTCTGATGGGCATCTCTGCTGTGTTTATTGTTTGGGGGTGCCACACTTAGAAATGCAGCCTCCATGCGAGCTCTGTAAGGGTTTTAGTGCCCGGACCCTTGCAAAGCGTCACAACAAATTGATCCTAAAAGGTTGGTTAAACACTTTTTCATAGGTGTGTACTAGGCTAATGGCCCTGGAGCCCTTACAAGCCTAGCCCACAGAAGTACCCTGGCATTGTGCCGCCTGACATTCATTCCCAGTGCCTCTATCAAGTACAGCCACTGGAGTCATCCCTGGGGTGAAATTTCTATTTCCCCATCCACTCATCAAGATTTCTCTTGAAGAGGCCCAATGAGGTTCTCTGCTTGACATGTATGGGAAGTCTATTCCATAGCATGGGCAGTCTCTGGGTTATGAACCTGCCCCTCCAGCACATTCTGTTGATTGTGGTAATGAGGTTGAGGTCCCTGGAGTGTGTGGTGCTGAGGAATTGTGATTTCTTTAGAAGTAGCATTTCTAACAGAGCCGGGTCAGACATGGGTTTGTAAGTCAAGCAGAGATCGCTTCTTACTAGGCAATATGAGACAGAGAATAGCTGTAGTTTTTTTGAGTCTGTCCATGTAGGACATGCGCTTAAGGCCTAGGATCCTCTTTGTGAGGTACTTTTGTGGCCTCTCCAGCAGTTACAGGTGTCTGATGAGGTACATGCCAAATGGGGCATTATACTCAATGATTGGTCTAATGAGGGAAGAGGAGAAAGAGAGAGAGATGACCTCTTTCTTCCTGGATGCAAAACCATTGGTAATGACATGTGCTACATAGTAGGACTTTCTGACCACAGTGGCAATGTGGTGGTTGAAGGAGAGGTTGTTGTCAACCTGTGTCCCCACATCTCTAATAACACCTTCAGTGTTCAGTGGGCTCCCATCAATGTGGTAATTCGTGGGAACTGAGTTTCCCAAAGAGGATGAAGACGCATTTTTGGCATTAAGCTTAAGGCCATGGTTTCAACACCAGTCACTGGTCTCAGTGAGGCCTTTCTGTAGGATGTCTGCATTACTTGGGGAGTTAATAATGGCTTCTAGCTTGCAGTCCATGGTGAACTCAGTCAGCCAGAGTTCCTCCGTATTGGCCTGGACTTCTGAGAAGTAGATGGCAAACAGAAGAGGACCCAGCACCGATCCCTGTGGGACTCCACTCGAGACTGGTCTGCAGTCTGACTTGGAGTCCGCTACTTTCACACTGTGGGTTCTAGCTATGAGCCAATTTGCAACTCACCTGGTGATATAGGGGTTGATGCCTAGATTGGTGAGTTTATTAATAATTCCTGAGGAGGAATGGTTTCAAAGGCCTTGGAAAAATCAAGGTATGTTGTTATGAACTGCCTTACCCTCATCCATGGCTCTGGTGACTGCCTCAAAGAAGTCAGCCAGGTTGAGCAGGCATGATCTTCCTTTCACAAAACCAAATTGCGTGGGGTCCAGAGTTTGGAGATTCCTATATCCTTGTTAATTAGGTCCATAATGGTGCGCTCCATAGCCTTACATAGCAGACTCGTCAGGCTAATGGGGCGATAATTTTCAAGGTCTGTAGTCGCTCCCCCTTTATGGAGAGGGATGACAGTAGCAGTGCATCATTTGGTAGGGACAAAGCCTGAGGTGAGGCTGTAAGTAAACAGGGCACACAGATGTGGTGCTAGTTCACTTTGTAGTTCATGCAGAACACAGTCAGGGATATTATCGGGTCCTATGGAAGCTGTGTTCTTGGCCTTGGACAATGCAGCTTCAACCTGTGCTGCAGTAATGCTGGGTGCCTGGCATTCTTCCAGTATTGTGATTGGATTGGTCCTTTGGGGGGAGGGGTAAAGCTGGCACTGAATCTGTCAGACAGTATGTTGACAATATCTGTTGGCTCAGTATAGGAGGTACCATTGTGCAGTAACTCACAGCAAATATGGGTATTGCCGTGGAGATTCTTGATATAACTATAGAAGGCTTGTGGTTGTTTTTAGAGTCTTCCACAATTCTGCCTTCATAGGTGGGTTAAGAAGATTTGATGAGGGGATCTCAGCTTTTTGTTGAGGCTAATAAGGGAGTTTTTCCAGACTTCACCTTTTTCTGCAACAGTTTCTTCCTTCTGTTGAAGAGTTTATTAATGGCAGGGGACCACCAGATTGGCTTCCTCTTTTTTTGAGGAGAGCATCTTGACTCTGTTGGGTATGGCTAGTTCCATGCATTTATGTGCATGTTCGTACAGTGCATTGGTGTATGATTTGGCAGTCATGCATCCATTTTCCATTGGCATGGGTGCCGTGAAGTTAGCCACCTCTGTTTTTAGGAGCCCAAAGTCAGCTTTGGAGAAGTTTTTCATGGTGGTTAACTTTGCGGGGGATGTGGGTGAGATGTGGATTTCCATGGTGATTAGTTTGTGGTCAGATCTAACCAGGGAGAAATTGACTATTGGTGTACATCAACTGTCACTCATTTTAGTAATAACCAGGTCAAGGATGTTGCTTCCTGTAGTGGGGATAAGAATGAGCTGGTCCAAGGCATTGGAAACAATGTATTCCAGGAAGCGTAAGGACAGTGTATTGGTGCATGAATAGTTTTCTCAGTTGATGGAGGGGTAGTCAAAGTCACCTAATATGAGTGTTGGGTTGGACCTTAATAGATTCCACGATGCTTAGGAACATGGAGTAAGAGTCCTGGGACATGGCTGGGACCTATAGCAGGCTACAATCTGAATTGCCGTCTTACCCAATGTTAGTTGTACCTGAAGTATCTCAGATGTGTTATGCTTGGCTACCAGTCTGGAGGTGTACATATCCTTTATGAATATGGAAACACCACTGCCTTTGTAGCTTCGGTCCATGTTTTGGGGACGAAGGGTATGAAATTAATTATAGCCTGGTAGTGCAGGGGTGCTTTCTGCCGCTTTAAACCAGGTCTCTGTTACAGCACAAATGTTGATGTTTTCCATTTTGAGGAGTGCTTCCAGCGAGTGCAGCTTGAGATTTAGATTTCTAGCATTGTGCAGGATGACCCTCAGACTGCATTTATTTATAGCTGTTATGGTGGTAATTTGGTCTTTGGAAAACTGCCTAAAAAAGGCACTACAGGGGTGGCAAGAGCCTTAGCCAGTATCTGGAAACCCAGGGGGGACAGATGCAGGCAATCTCTGGCAAAGCATTGAGGTCCGTCAGTCATGTCATACCAAGCAGACTGATATGGGATCCACTTAGAATGACACCAGAAACTTAGCCAATTGTTGAAGTCAATCATTTCCTGCTTGTACTGCAGTATCATTCTAGGCAATGGTAGGATGCTGCTCAGGGCTAGGGTCATACCTGCCTTGACCACATAATCCGAGAGCTCCACCATGTCTCTTTTCATGTAGTCCATGGAGGTGCATCTCAGGTCATTCACATCAACATGGACAATGACAGTGTCATACTTGTACTTGTTCTGGAGTGACCTGAGTGCATGTGTTATGTGGTAGATTCTTGCACCTGACAGGCAGCTGATTGTTACCTTCTCCTTACTCAGCCTAGTGAGTGGGACATATGTGTGCCTCACTATTGAGTCACCTATGATTAGTGTATTGGGCAAGCTGTTTTGCCTTAGGGGCTTAGGTTGAGGGGCACACTGTGTATGTGTCTTATGGTTTGTGCTGTATTGGAGTGGGTGTTCTGGAAGGCTGTGTGTTCCATGTGGTGTAGTGTAGATGTTGACCTTCTCCTCTTAACCAGCTTTTCTGGTCTTGGCTGGAGAATGCATGGCTTCCAATTTGGAGATACAAGTGCATCTCTCACAAGTCTTGAGTGTTAGGAGATAAGAGGAGAGGGTTGTCTGCGTACATGAGGCAGCTGCTACACTGCCTCAGAATGCCCAGATTCACTAGGTTAATAGGAGAAAGCACAGGGAACTGTCCTTTAGACATGCCAGAAGGGATGGTCATCATTACTAAGTACTGTAGCGGTTTCCTTATGGGACTTCTAATGCAGATAGCACTACGTGTGCTACAATAGTTGCTACAAGAAGCTTGATGAAGTGGCTAGGTGAATAGGCTAATTAAAGTGCAAGAGAGAAGAGAACTAGCAAGATCTAAGAGAAAAATTGAACAGCAGACTTTCTGGCACCAGTAATAGTTTACTTCAGCTTAGTGGTGCCTCACGGTGCACAAACCCATGCAAACACGGGCTTTTAAACCAGAATGTTGAAAGGGATTGAAAACTGCCCAAATGGCCAATAAACTACAATTTCTAGGCCGGAAACCACTCCTCTTGTGGTAGATAGGCTACCTAGCGCTTTCCAATCCCACTGATAAGCTAGAAGGCTTCTCTCCAACACAGAAAGGTCTGGAGGACTCAGAAACTTAAAAAACAATCCTGGATACAGCAAATCTGTATCTGGACTGGACTAGACTAGTTACAAGAAAGGCAGGAAATAAGCTTCAAGCTTTCAGAGGCTTTGTCTGAGGTGGAGGCGTCAAAACCTCTTAAAAAAGAAGTGAAAAAGAGGAGCCACACAGTTCCAATGTCTCCTCAATCTCAGGAACCAAAATCATCCAAGGGCCATGTTTCTTGGGAACCAAAGTCTAAAGAAACCAGACTGGCACCGACAACCATCTCAACACCGGAGTCTACACTCCCTTCCACGGTACCGTCTATTTTTATGGAACCAACAGTTACCACTGTACTGACCCCTTCAACGGTACCCAAGACCCTCTCGGCACCAACCATAGTTTCCCCTATAAAACTGGTCACATCCTCCCCAACAGAAGCTTTTTGGTCAATTGACCTCAGTGCCAAAGGTCGAACCAATAGCCAGAACTCAATATTCCCCATCCATTGACCCCTTTGCTGGTGAGCAGCTCAGTCCTTTTATTAAACCCCCCTGAATCTCCATTGGGGGATGTCTGTTTGTTCCACCAGAAGCCTTTTTGGAGCTTGATGTAGTTAGACTGGTGGATCAGGTCTTGGTGGCCAGAGGTATTCCAACCCCATGTAAGACCTCCCTCCCATTTGCAGCAAAGTTTTTTCTCCCAGGACTCCAACTAATTTTCCTCCTTCAACCTCCCTGCAGGATTTTGAGCCCTTGACACAGATGCCTCTCCTAGTGCAGGCTTTTTTGGTACCGATGGTAAATCTCACCTCTGTCGTGGAACCCAATCTATGGCCCTTGCCTCAGTTGGAGCTGACCCACCCACGGGACCGTGACTTGGCTGCCGGCTCCGGAATACCTAGGATGGCATCAATTTTGTCCATGGCGCCATCTATGGTTCCAGTTGCTTTGACAAGTTCTGAGTCCTCTCAGGGCTACTTCTCTGGGGGCAGGCTTACTGGTGCAGGATGTGACTCTGGTTCCAAGACTGTCTTTCTCGGTTCCGGGCTCCCATTCCTCTTCAGGTGGGTCTGCCTTCCAGATTATGGAGAGAGTGCTCACCTTAGCAGGCTCACAGCTGGCACCCACTCTGTCGGAATGTCATATCTATGTATACTCTGGCTCACAGCTGTCGCAGTCTACTACACTGGGACAACAGGCACGGGAGCAGCAAAACACCCTACTGCAGGGTACCATCTCTTTGGAGTCCTCCTCAGACCCTCCTTCTGAGGAGCCACCCCGTAAGAGGTCATGTAGGAGGAAACACTTGGATTCTCCTGAAAAATCTCTCACCGAGGATACAGATTACAATTAAGGGGAAGGGTCCCCATGGTTACTTCCTGAAGATGTCTCCTTTGGAGACATCCTGGAAATCTTGAAACAGGTGATTGGAAATCCACCAACCCTTCCTCTTAGGAATCTTTTTTTTTTCAGGCTTTTCATGCCCAATCTTCTACTTCTTGGGTGACCTCACCTGATGATGATTTGGTCAAGCTCATCAGGCAGCATGCTTGGAAGGCCCCTGACACTATACAGCCAATCCCCTGGAAACTGGACAAAATTACTACTGCACCAGAGGACCAGCCCCACTGGTCTAAAGGCTTAGCGATAGATACTATGGTGGTGGTGGCAGCCACAAAGAAGGAATTTGCAGAGGAGAGTCTAACTGCTCATCCTCTTAACAGGGAGTCTTGGACAATGGACAGATTTGGGAAGTGGGTCTATGCTTCGATGACCTTTGCCATATGGTTGTTGAACTTCTTGGCACATTTTATCTGTCTTCAGAGGGACCTAATCACTCAGATCTCAGACACCTTGGCAGGAGCAGTGTCTGACGAGGTACACGATAAAGTTGCCTCCCAGCTTGCAACCCTAGAATTGATATCCAACTCATCCATGCAGCTTATTGCTCACACAGCCGAAGGGTGTTGCCATTAGGCATCACATTTGGATGCACTTGTGTGATTTTGCGGACCCCTTTAAGTCTTCCTTCATCAACAATCCTGATGATGCTACCTCATTTTTTGGCTCCAACGTCACACACACATTAGCCAGGTGTGATGAGGACCCTTTCTTCTGTGGGCATATGTTTCTTGACTCCTCAACAACCTTACTCTAGGAATCAGAGGAGTGGGAAGATGTGGTTTAGGAAGTTCCAAGGGCCTTTTCGAGAAACATGTGGTGTGTTTTCTCCCCGGGGCAGTGGGGGGAATTCATATGGAAGATGCCCCCTCTCGTGGCAGAGGGGGCCTGCTTAACCAGGGTTCCAGGGATTCCTTCTCTGGACAACCCTACCAGCGCTCCTGAGCAGCAGCTGGACTGCCTACCTCTGGAGGCAGTTGGGGATGATTCTTTCTGCACCACTTAGCCTGGCACTCAATAACAGTGGATTCCTGGATGCTGACAATAATTTCTAGAGGTTACCATATCCCCTTCTATCTCTATCCAAAACCGTAAAGGTGAATCCCTGATGTTCCACCCAGTCAGAGGGACATGGCAGCACATGAAATTCAAAAGCTGCTTCAAAAGAGAGTCATCCAAACAGTTCCATCAGACCAAATAGGATCTGGATTTTACTCAAGATTCTTTTTAGTGTCAAAAAAAAAAAATAGGGGACTGGAGGCCAATTCAAGACCTCAGTGTTTTGAACAAGTTTGTTCAACAGACAAAATTCCAGATGGCCATGGTACAGTCTATCCTTCCGATTCTGGAGAAAGACAATTGGATATGTTCTATAGACCTTCAGGATGGGTATTACCACATGAAGATGGACAAACGCTCCAGAAGATACCTCTTCTTCTGGCTGGGAGCCAGTCAATAATAATTTCATGCACTGCTCTTTGGTCTCACCACAGCCCCCAGGGTGTTCACCAAATGCATGGCAGTAGTTGCAGCTCATTTAAGGCTAAAGGGATTCCATGTGTTTCCCCATCTAGATAACTGGCTTCTCACCACCCCTACCAGGCATCTACTGCTTCATGCCTTGGACCATCCTACACCTTACAGAGTACTTAGGCATTTTAATAAACTGGGAAAATTCAAAGCCATCACCCATGCAAGAGACAGAATTCATTGGAGCAACATTCAACACCAATTCCTGTATGGCTGCTCTACCCCTTCACAGGTCACAAAGGTTAAGATCACAGCTTCAGGTGATACTCTCTCATGACAAAGTCCCAGCTCACTTAGTCTTACAACTTCTAGGGTCAATGGCTGCGACAATCACTCTAGTTCCATTGGCAAGGTACTACACAAGGTTGCTCGAATGGCTTCTGGCATCACAGTGGCCTCTCTTAACACACCCGATGTCTTACCTAATCTGCATAAACAACCAATGCAAGCAGGATCTAATGTGGTAGATGAACTCGGAACAGGAGCTATGGAGTTGCCCTTTCACCCCTGCTCTGCCCAAGGCCATAGTGACTAAGGACGCATCCTGATGGGGTGGGGGGGGCATTTTCAGGGAAAGACAGTCCAAGGTACTTGGTCCCCTTTAGAGGCCAAATTGCATATCAACATCTTAGAACTGCGGGCTATGCTTCTAGCATTGCAAGCATTTCAATCGACCCTCACTTTGGGGTGGATTGTTATCCAATCAGACAACATGGCAGTGGACTGGTACATCAACAAACAGGGAGGAACCAGATCTTACCCCTTATGTCAGGAAGCCCTAAGAGTGTGGCAATGGGTGACAGCATCCAACCACTTTCAGATGGCAATGCACATTCCCCAGAATTCCATGTAATTGCAGACAAACTGAGAAGATGCATCCTCCTGTCTCATGAGTGGCCTCTCAATCCCAATGTAGCGAAAAAGAATTTTCATCACTGGGGCCAGCCTTGCTGTGACCTATTTGCATCTCCCATAAACCACAAAAGCAGCAGCTACTTTGTTCTGCCCCCCCCAGGGGGAATCCCCAAGAGACAGATGCTCTTCTACATGGCTGGCCCCTGGGACTGCTTTATGCCTTTCCATCTTTCCCTGATTACCTAATTTTTGAAGAAGGCCCGACGGTTGAGAAGCAGAGTAATCATCATTGCACCTTATTGGCTCTGACAAGTCTGGTTCCCCTTTCTCTGGCCTCACCGTCCATGGACTCGGGCCCCAACCCCAGACCTGCTGTCCCACCGTCAGGGGATGGTCCATCCAAACCTATGCAGTCTCCAAACTGATGGCTTGTTATCTCCATTTCCAGTATTTGCCAGGCAGAAAAATCTGTCTTCCCCAGTTCAGAAGATTTTTCTGACTTCCCATAAACCATCAACCAGAAAACTTCATCTGAATAAATGGAACAGATTTGTGCTGTGGTATCTTGCAGAGAAAACTGACCCTTTTCAGCCTCACTTGATAACATTTTAGAATATTTGTCAACCATTTTCCAATCAGGAGCTTCAGCTTCTACTATTAGAGTTCACTTAGCTGCTATTTCCAATTTTTATAACAGTTTTGATGACCTTTCCTTAATGTCTCATCGCCTTTGCAAAACCTTTTAGAAAGACATCTTGCATTTGAAACCACCCTTTAAAGAACCCATCGAACCTTGGTATTTAACATTAATTTTACAAAGTTTAACCCGTTAACCCTTTGAACCAGCAGCCACCTGTGATATCAAATTCTTATCTTGGAAGACCCTTCTTCTGGGAGCCATCACGTCAGCCAGGAGAATATCAGAATTGCAAGCCTTGTGAGTGAAACGTCCATACATTATTTTTCACAAAGAGAGAGTATCACTCAGAACCAACCCCTCTTTCCTTTAAGGTTGTATTGAACTCGAACATTAACCAAACTATAGACCTACTAGTTTTCTTTCCAAATTTCTCAAACAAGACAGAATACTGCTTTCATTTGTTGGATGTGCACAGACAATTAATGTTTTTACTTGAATAGAAAATCAGACCAATTGTTTTTGTCATTTTCAGGCACTAAACTGGGCAAACCAGTTTCCAAAGTTACCTTATCAAAATGGTTGACAGACTGCATCATCTTTTTTACAACCAAAATAAACTGAATCTATCAACAAAAGTCAGGGCTCATTCTACCATATCAGTTGCCACTTCAGTAGCCTTCCATTCTACAGCCTCTATGGATGCCATTTGTGCAGTGGCCACTAGGGTTACCTCGCATACCTTTATCACTCATTACAAATTGGATAAGGTCTCCAGGGGAAGAGCATCCTTTGGCTCTATGGTGCTCAGGAATATCCTTCTACAGGGCTTCCTGGGACATAAAGTAGCTAGGGACTCTGTCCCAACAGCCAAGAATGAATGAAGATTAACATCAGATAAAGAAGTTATGTTCTTACCATAACGTTCCATCTGTGTTGTTGATTTTCATTCATTCTTGACATCCCACCCTCCAACCCCCTTTAAAGACTCCTGGAGGTTCAGATCAAGTCCTGGTATTGTAGTTGGACAGCTGCTTGGAGAAAGCTTCTACTTTTATTTCTACCTTTACTTCTACAGGCAAAACTCGATCTGAGGATCTACAGGCAAAACTCGATCTGAGGAGAAGGGAAGAGAGGCACTATGGGGAGACTTAGCTCAAGAGTTTCTCCCTGGCGCGAGCTTGTCACAACAGCCGAGTCAGTTCCGAGGATGGAACAGAGACTCAACAGTCCAGAATGAATGAAGATAAACAACACAGATGGAACATTAGGGAACATAACTTCTTTTTCCCAAATGAAACTAACATCTTACAAGAGGATCTAACACAGACAAATGAATGGTGTCAAAATCATGGACTAAAACTGAATGCCAACAAATGTATTATAGTGCCATTTGGAAAACCTGCCACCCAGGCTAACTACTCCATTGATAAGACACCCCTAACAGTTGAGCCAGTAGTCAGGGATCTGCAAACATAAGTAGATAGTAATCTGGCCTTCGACCAACATTTGGCCAAGTTAGTAAGAAAATCATTTTATGTCACCCAGTAAGTAAGGGCATGGCATCTGGATCCAAGAAAGCCATTTATTTGGCTATTAGACCCATTGCTAATTATAATGCCCCCTTCGGCACGTACCTTACCAGACACATGCAATAGTTGGAAGGTCCACAAAAGTTCCTTATCAGGAGAAACCAGGGTATAAAAACTGTTCCATTCTCATAGCACTATGCGAGGCATAGTACAGCTAAATGGACAGCTTAACACTTTTAGAAAATCCAATAAGCAAAAGAATCATGGTTTCTTGTAGCTTTACTGAGATTTCTTAACTTTAATACTTTTTTACTTTGTAAAACTGCAAGACAATACAAACAGTAACATATCAGAATATATACAATATACAGTACTTCTAAATACAAAGAATTGCAACATACAAATTACTTACAGGAGATGTGAAGGCCAGAGCCTGGAAAAGAATATCATGACTGCACTTCATGAGGGCTAGAAAGAAAGCTGCTTCCTGACTGAGTTACATCACTTCCTGAGCCTTGCGATAATGCTGTAAAACAAGTTAATCTAACTGTTATAAATAAAAGGCCACTAGATGGCAGCAACAGATCAAAAATGCTCAAACTATACAACTGTGATATAAACTGCCTGAATTGCTATGGAGGGCAGAATACTCCCTGCCTGGCATATTACGGGATACCACTACACTCATTAATATTACTACACACAATAAAAAAAGAAGTTATGTCCTTACCATAACGTTCCATGTGGAGTGTTCATCTCGCCTTGGTTATTACACATGGGTTCGGAGCCGATCCTCGGCTCCGTGCCGGCCGACTGCAAGCTCTGCATCGAGAAGAAGCTCGAGGACATCTAATACCCACAATCCCCCTCTGCCTTTACCTCAGATCTAGTTTGCAAGCAAACCAGACATAAAGCACGCACACATGCCAACTATATACATAAAAGTACATATATACAAACATACCAAGGGTATGATAGTAACACTAATACTGCAACAGCAGAAGGAGAATACTCCAGACCAGGCACCAAATCGAACGTTCTTCCTAAGGGTGGGAAGGGTGGGAGTGTAATAACAAGCGAGATGAACACTCCACATGGAACGTTATGGTAAGGACATAACTTCTTTATGTGAGAGTGTTCAATCTCGCCTTTGTTCTTACACATGGGTAGCGTCCCTAGCTCCATGATCCTGAGGAACTCAAGGGAGAACGTTCTTGAGCACAGTGGAACCAAAGGTTGCCCTATCCCTAGAAACCCTGTCCACTTTGTAATGAGAGATAAATGTATGTGGTTTAGCCCAAGTAGCAGCCGCACAAATAGTGTCTAGTGGTAAGCGAGCTGCGTAAGCCAAAGATGTAGAAACTGATCTGGTGGAATGTCCTTTGGGTTTTGCTGATAATGTTTGGTCAGAGGCTTCATAAACATATGTGATACAGTCAGTTAGCCATTTAGAAAGAGTTCGTTTCAGAACTGCAAGACCCTTTCTGCTGTCAGCAAAAGCTACAAATAGTTGATCAGATTTCCTGTGATCTTTTGTTCTATCCAAATAAAATCTGAGTTGTCTATGGACGTCCAGTTTGTGCAACATATACTCCAATTTATTAGAGTGGTTCTTAAAGAAGGTGGGTAATTCAATGGACTGATTAATATTACTAGAAGAACAAACTTTGGGGAGAAAGGATGGATTAGTGCGTAGGGATACTCTGTCAGAATGAAATATTAAATAAGGATGTTTGACAGAAAGGGCCTGAAGCTCAGACACTCGTCTAGCAGATGTAATGGCCACTAGAAATAAAGTTTTCCATGACAAAAATTTCAATGTGCAACTTGAAGCTGGTTCAAAGGGTGGCAACATCAATTTAGAGAGCAACAGGTTTAAATTCCACGGTGATGTCGGACTTCTGACTGGTGGTCTGATATGAAAAGAACCTTTTAAAAAGGCTTTACAAAGTCTGTGAGCCATAATAGGCACACCACATTCCTCTACGTGATAGTTAGAAATGGCAGCTAACTGTACTCTTAAAGTAGCCGGGGAAGCTCCTTCATGAAATAGTTCAGTTAAGAACTCTAAAACCTTGTTTAACGGAGCTCTAACAGGGTCCAAATGATGTGACTCCGCCCAAAAGACAAAACGTTTCCACTTACTGGTGTAAGTCTTTGTAGTGGAAACTTTATGAGAAGCTAGTAAAATATCTTGAACCGCCGATGTAAGGGGAACCGACCTGGCTAAAAAGGGAAGCGGAGCAGCCAAGCTGCTAGATGGAGAGATTCTAAAGATGGGTGAGGAACTCCTGATGAGTGAGTCAGTAGATCTGGCTCTGGGTCCAGCATCCAAGGTCCCCGAATGCGGTGATGCAATAGAAAGGGGAACCAAATTTGACGAGGCCAGAACGGGGCAATGAGAATAATAGTCCTCTGAAGGTTGTTTGCTTTCTGTAGAAACTTTGCAATCAGGGGAAATGGAGGAAAAGCATATAGGAGCCTCGGGGGCCACTCGTGCACCAGCGTCCCTGGGGACTTCCCTGGAGGGTAATAGGGCAAAGTAGCTCCTGCATTTGGCGTTCATTGGAGACGCAAACAGATCGCAGGTAGGCTGGCCCCATTTGCGAAAAATCCTTCTCGCAACTGACTGTTTGAGGGACCACTCGTGAGGCAATAGTATTGCCCTGCTCAGCCTGTCGGCTATGACGTTGGATGACCCCGGGATGTGCGTTGCAATCAGAAAGCGACCGGTGGACTCTGCCCATTGCCAAATTCTCATGGCCTCTCTGCATAGTTGGTAAGACCTGGTTCCCCCTTGCTTGTTTATGTACCAGACTACGGACATGTTGTCTGTCTGAACTGCAATGGTCCCTGGAGGAAGAAGGGGAGCAAAGTGTTGCAACGCCAAAAACACTGCCCTCAACTCCAGAACATTGATGTGCAGATTGTACTCCAGATTGGTCCATTCGCCTTGGACTGTCTGTCCCTGAAAGATGCCCCCCCACCCTATCAGGGAAGCGTCCATGGTTATCGTCGCTGACGGTGCGGGTAGCACAAATGGTCTTCCGCTGGATAGGTTGCAAGTCTGTAACCACCACATTAGGTGTGATTTGCATGTTTTCGTTATCAATATTTCGTGAGTCAGTGGAAGTTGTTGGAATGACCATTGTGCAAACAGAAGCCATTGTAGCACTCTCATGTGCAGTCTTCCCAATGGTATCGCAATGAGGGAAGCTGCCATGAGACCCAAGACTTTCAGAACAATTTTTGCCGGTGACTTTCTGGACTACAGCAGAAGGGAAATGTTGATTTGAAGTGCTACTATTCTTTCTGTAGGAAGTTTTAGAACTAAATGATGCGCATCTAATTCCGCTCCTATGAATAAGATATGCTGTGATGGCTATAGCAAAGATTTTTCGAAATTTACTGAAATTCCAAGGTGTGTACAAAGTTGTAGGGTGTAATCTCTGGCTTGTATCAGTTGACACCTGGTGGTGGCAGACAGGAGCCAGTCGTCCAGATACGGAAACACTTGGAATCCTAGGCGCCTCAGATGAGATGCTACCACTGCCATGCATTTGGTGAAGACTCTGGGGGCTGTAGTCAGACCAAAGGGCAGGGCTCGAAACTGATAGTGACTGGCTCCCAGCCAGAAGCGCAAATGATCCCTGGACGCCCTGGCCATTTTGATGTGGTAGTATGCGTCCTTCAGATCTATTGAGCACATCCAGTCGTCCTTCCGTAAGAATGGAAGGATCGATTGAAGCGTGACCTTCGGAACTTTTCCTTCTTGACAAAGGTGTTGAGATGGCTTAGGTCCAGAATCGGCCTCCAGTCCCCTGTTTTCTTTGGAACTAAAAAGAACCTTGAGTAAGTTCCGAATCCTATTTGGTCCGCTGGGACTGGTTGGATGACTCTTTTTCTAGCAGCTTTGAAATTTCTGTAGCTGCTGGGTCTCGCAGATGGGGTGGTACATCTGGGAGTTTTCTCTTTGGAATGGGTGTGGATAGAAATGGGATTTTGTAACCTCTGGTAACAATGCTTTTTACCCAATTGTCTGAAGAAAGGTTTTGCCAGGCCTGAGGGTACAAAGCTAAGCGACCCCCGACTGCCTCCAGAGCAGGACAGTCGGGCCTCCTCTCAGGAGTGCTGAAAAGGTTTGCCAGGGAGGTTATCCCTGTCACCTTGGTTTTGCGGACCCCCTCTGCCGCCAGGGCAGCGTCTTCCACCTCTGCCCCCCCCTCTGCCTCTAGAGGGGGCATCACCCTGTGTGTTTGGGAAAGATCCTTGGGGTTTTCGAAACCACATTTTCCCACCACGTTGCCCTTTGGGGTACGGTCTGGAAGGGGTGGAAAAACGGACTCCGACAGCAGACAGAGTCTTTCCCTCCTGTTCACACTGGGTAAGGGTCTCCTTTACTTTAGGGCCAAAAAGTGTGGCTCCATCAAATGGGGCGTTAGTAAAGGAAGACTTGAAGGCTTCATAAACGAACATAAGCGCATCCAGGATTGCCTACGAAGAGCAATCGCTGAAGCCGCTGCCCTACTCAATCCTTCAGCTGCGAGGATATCAGCCTCATGGACGAGTTTACAATGGAAGTAAGGGTGTTGAGATGCGCTGTAACTTTCTCTGAAACAGCAGCATCTGTAGTACCCTGGAGGGTATCTCCCAACTCTTTGACTAGATCCCTCTGTAAACGTGTAAAATGAGTCAAATAGTTCAGGGAACACATAGAGAAAGCCGCTGAACTGAAAATGCGCTTCCCGTATCTGTCCATGGTCCTAGAATCTTTGTTAGGTGGATGGACAGATGAGGAAGACTCCATCTCCTTTTTCGTGGCCGCTGCCACCACCATGGCGTCTACTGGAACTCCTTTGGTGAGGTAAGCCTTGTCCTGTGGTGCCGTAATGTACTTATTTGGCTTCCTAGGGACTGGTTCCACTGTGTCAGGAGTCTCCCACGCCCTTCGAGCAATTAATTCCATTAACTCATCAAAGGGCGGAGTGACCCAGGAGGAGGAAGGGCGGGCACCAAATGCCTTCAGCAAAACTGACTCATCCTCAGAAGGGGGGAGGGCTTGCCAGTCACCTCTCTGTTTTAGGATCTCCAAGATGTCAGAGAAAGAGACATCCTCTGAAGGTGACTTAGGGGACCCTTCTGACTCATCTAAGTCAGTATCAGATGTCAAGGATTCTTGTGGAGAATCCAAGTGTCTCCTCTTACACAGTCTTTTCCTAGGGACTTCTTCATGGGAGCATCCGAAGAAGCCTCCGAGGAAGAGGGGCACCCTCCAGGGGTGGCTGAGACACTGGTGCCCGACGCTTGGACGTGGCCGTGGGTGCAGAGGAGGATAACGGTCCTTTGTGGGGAGGAGAAGCTGTACCTGCTGATGTGGTTGTCTGGGTAGACAACACCTTCCTCATGAGGTCGAAGGCCCCCGGGTCCCGAGTCGAGGTATCTCCCGGTTCCAAAGAAATGGGAAGAATCCCCGAAACAGGAGCCGAAGGCACCGACCCCGAGGACGGAACCGAGTCGATCCATGCCGAGGCCCCGAGAGGGAGCGTCGGAACCGAAACATCGGTCCGACTCTCGGTCCCGGAACCAAGGACGGATCTTCGGCCCCGAGACTCCAGTACCGGATCGGATGGAGTCGAGGTGAACGGTGCCGACCGAGAAAAAGACGGTTCTGGCACCGAGGGCTCCACAATCATCAGTTCAGCTTCTTCCGGCTCCGAAGACTGGACAGGTCTCGGAGGAGGAACAGATGGAGATAGTGGCAGGCCTTCAAGTCTCGACATCAACTGAGAGGAGACCGAGATAAGCTTGGATAGGGCCGTATGCTCCATCAGTTTCTGCACCACACGGTCCACATCGGTGTCGGAAAGGGGCCTGGAAGAACGAGTCGAAGGGATCGAAGACGGAGCCGACCTCAGCAGAGTCGGTGGAGGGAGCTCCATCACCGGTTCCAAGACTCGAGGCTCAGAAACTGCCAACAGTTGAACACTCGGCCCCGAAGTCTGTGGAACCGGTGATCTAACTATGCCCGAAGAGCTCGGAGCTGATGACTTAGGCTCCGACGTCTTCGACCCCTTCGAAGACTTGGATGCCTGGTCTGAAGCATCCAGAGCCTCCTGGAAAGAGGGTTTCAACAATCCTCTATCCATCAGTTTCCTGCGCCTATCTGTCATGACCCTCCCACTAAAAGAGTGACAAATAGAACAGTCCTCTTGTAAGTGGAGAGGGCCAAGACAGTAGACACAGGAACTGTGGTTGTCTGTGACCGACATCTTTTGGCCACACTGACAACGTTTGAAGCCAGATTTTATTTTCTCAGACATAATGAAAAGAGAAAGAGACAGTCCAGTCCAGTAATAGTAAATCCAGTAACAAATGTCAAATCCGGTATTTTGTAAGTCCGATTGTCACTTGCTTAAGAAAGCAAGACTACAAAAATTTTAGTCAAAAAGTTATCCAAGTAGGGGTGGTAGGCCCCGAAAAACTCTATACCAGTTAGTTAAACTAATCTAATGGTACCGAGAATTCGTCTACACTCACACACCGTACACAACTTTCAATGACTAGATCTTAAAGAAGTTTTTGAAAATTTAACCAGAATAGATAAAATCTTATCTGTAAAAAGCCTCGAGCTAGCCTCCAGCGATGCGTATGCAGCAGCGGTAAACTAGATCTGAGGTAAAGGCAGAGGGGGATTGTGGGTATTAGATGTCCTCGAGCTTCTTCTCGATGCAGAGCTTGCAGTCGGCACGGAGCCGAGGATCGGCTCCGAACCCATGTGTAAGAACAAAGGCGAGATTGAACACTCTCACATCACATTTTAACCATTTTCAGAAACAAGAACTACAATGTCCGAGACTGACCTCAAATAAACTTTATCAGTTCCTTGTTTAACTCCTCTTACTTCCACCTTTCTCACTTTACCATCTCTGCTTGGCAACATGTCAATGATAAGTCCCACAGGCCATTCATTCCTGCATTTTTGACTGTCCTTCATTAACACATCATCATCTACTTTAACAATCATACAGTCTCCAGTCCATTTTTTGCGACTTTGTAAGGTAGAACAAGTATTCCCTTTTCCATCTTTTCCAGAAGGTGTCAGCGAGACTCTGAACTTGCTTCCATTGTTTTATATGAAGGCCTGCTGTTTTGAAGTTACCAGAAGGAGCCAACAAAGAGTTTGCCTTTTGAGTCAAAAGCATGGCTGGTGTAAGAACCTCAGGATTATTTGGATCGTTAGACACTGGTACTAAAGGTCTTGCATTCATAATAGCCATAACTTCCGCCATAAAGGTACTTAAACCCTCATGGATCAGATGAGTAGGCTTATCTTGCTGCAACATTGCATCCAAGATGCATCTAGCTACACCTATTAGTCTTTCTCAAGCACCACCCATATGAGATGAGTGCGGAGGATTGAAGACGCAAGTGCATCCTTTGTTTTGTAGATAATCTCATACTGCTGTATCACCTGCACAAATATTCAGTTCCTTACAAAGCTCCCACAAAGTTTGTCCCTCTATCAGAGTGAAGTAACTTTGCTGGGCCACGGATTGAAATGAATCTTCTTAAGGCATTAATAAAACTGGAAGCTGACATAGATTCAATTAGTTCTATATGTACAGCTCGTGTAGACAGACATGTAAAAAGTACTGCCCAGTGTTTGTTGTCAGCACTACCTCCTCTAGCATGGTGGGTTACCACTGTCCATGGGCCAAAAACATCAATACCCACACTAGTGAATGGTGGTTCAGGAGTCACTATCTTCTGGTAAATCTGCCATCTTTAATCCCCTTCTCAGTTTACAACAGATAACACATTTGTGAATAACTGCAGACGTCTGGCATTTACCACCAAGGATCCAAAAACCTGCAGCTCTGATTGCACCTTGTTATGTGATGTCCTTGATGAGCCACTTGGTTATGGTAATATCTCACAATCAGTGTAGCAATGTGATGATTGTGGGGGATGATAATTGGTTGCTTTTCTTGTTCAGTCGATGTTGCAAAGGACAAGCGTATGCCAACTCTCAGCAGTCCATCTTGATCTATAACAGCACTAAATTTCTTGAGACAACTTTGTTTTGGCAATGCCTTTTGCTCTTTTATGCAGTCATATTCCTTTTTGAAGTGTTTGTGCTGAACAGAAGAGATGATCACATTCTTTGCTTGTGAAAGTTCCTCTAAGCTAACTTGCTGATGAAAACTTTTCCAGCCCCTAAGTAGAGAGCTATCTAATTTTCTCTGAAAACTTTTGGCAATATAAGTCTGGCTATAGTTTCAATTAAGTGTCTTCCAGTATGAAAATCTTTCAAAACAATGTGAATGGATAGTGGGAATTAAAGGCTCTTGTGCTGAACCTTGCAACTGCTGGTTTAATTTCAGGATCAGCTTCAGGCTGTATGAGAGGATAACCAGTTGCAGTGTCATTTGAATAGTCTTTAACTGGCTGGTAAAGAAACAAAGGGCCTGAGAACCATATAGTGTTCTGAAGGCAGGCTGTCTGCGTGGGCCTTGTAACAATCAGCAGGGTTTTGCTCTGTAGGTATGCAGAACCACTGATAAGGATGAGTTACTTGTCTGATTCTATTTACTCAGTTAGAGACATACAGAAATAATCTTCTAGAGGTATTGCAGATGTACCCCAGGACGGTTTTACTGTCTGTAAAGAATTTCACAACATCCAGTTCCAGGTCTATTTAATCTCTGATTAGCTCATACAGTTCTACTGCTAATACAGCTGCACATAGCTCCAAACGTGGGATTGTATGCGCTGGTCTAGGGCTTAACTTAGACTTTCCCATAATGAACCCAACATGACATACACTTACTGCATTAGTTGTTTTCAAGTAGGCTACTGCACCTATAGCTGTGATGGATGTATCTGAAAAAGTATACAGTTCCTTTTTACAGGCTACTGTCAGTAAAACAGGCCCATAACATCTGGGTATATTTAAGCCTTTCAAAGCCTACAAAGACTCCTTCTACTGAATCCACTCATGCAGTTGGTCTTGTGGGAGTAATGCATCCTGAATCCACTCATGCAGTCTGTCTTGTGGGAATAATGCATCCCATTCCCATTTCCCAGATGACAGTTCACAGACTAAGGCCTTACCTTTTATAGTCGCTGGTGCAACAAACCCAAGGGGATCATAAAGGCTGTTCACGGTAGCTAAGATTCCTCTTCTGGTGAAGGGCTTTTCCTCTGAAGAGACCTAAAAACAAAGCTGCCTGTTTCTAGATCCCAGCCTAGTCCTAAACTTTTCTGAAGAGGGAGTCTGTACCCAAACAAAGATCTTTAAGGTCCTTAGCTCTATCTTCTGCAGGAAAGGCTTCTATGACCTATTTGCTGTTAGAAGCAACCTTATGAAGATGCAGATTAGATTCTGCCAGCATCTGTTTGTTTTGTTGAGAATGCCAATTGCTATCTCAGGAGTGCTAGCAGATGCGAGTCCATCATCTACATAGAAATGTCTCAACACAAAGTGTTTGGCATCTTGTCCATAATGTTCAGCTCCTTTTAGGGTAGCTTTACGCATACAGTATATAGCCACAGCAGGAGAGGGGCTGTTGCCGAAGACATGTACTCTCATTCTGTACTCCACTACTTCTTTGTCTGTGTCATGATCTTTGTACCAAAGAAAATGTAAATAATCTCGGTGGTCCTCTCTCACCAGAAAACAGTAAGACATCTGCTGCACATCAGCTGTGTAGGCTATGGGCTCTTTTCTAAAGTGCATGAGGACCCCTAGTAAAGTATTGTTTAGATCAGGACCACTTAACGGTACCTTATTTAAAGGAATACCTTCACATTCTGCACTGGAATCAAACACAACTCTTATTTGATCAGGTTTGTGTGGGTGGTAAACACCAAACATTGACAGATACCTGTGTTCTTTACCTTGATCCAGTGGTCCTGCAATTTCAGCATGATCATTATCCAGTAACCTGTTTATGAATTCTGTGAAATCTCTCTTTAGTTTTGGCTTTTTTTGTAAGGTTCTACGAAGAGAGTTCAGGCACTTCATGTCTTGTTCTCTATTACAAGGTAAATGATACCTGGGTGTACAAAACTGCAGAGGGGCCACACAGCTGTCATTATCAATCCTGGTAAGTCTCTCTCTGTCCATCATCCAGAGAAAGGCTTGATCTTCTATGGATGGGGGTTGTTTATTATCGTCCTTTTATTTCTGCAAAACTGAAACCCCTAGATTGTCAGTTTCTGTGTTAAAGCTGTTATCTTCTTTGCTGTGTGAAGAAGAGTCCCAAAACCGTGTTAAATTATCAAAGCTTTCTTTAACAGTAAAATTGTTCTGGCATGGACTGAAAAAGGATGTGCAGCCATTTGCTAACACAGACATCTTGAAGAAACTGATGCTATTTGGCTGGTGAGCTGATCCCAGGCAAACTTCTCCTACAATGACCCACCCCAAGTCACGTTTCTGAGCATAAGGGGCGTTGACCGGTCCATTAATTTGATAAGGGGCGTTGACCGGTCCATTAATTTGCTCATGCACTTTGTGTACTTCTAAAATGTCTCTTCCAAGAAGCAAAAGGATAGAAGCACCAGAATTAACAGCTGGAATGAGGTGAGCAATTGGGCGGAGGTGAGGGTGATTATAAGCCACCTCTGGAGAAGGAATTTATGACTTGTCATCAGGTATGTCACACTGTATCAGTGTAGGTAATAGAAATCACTTTTTCTTATCAAAAGATTCAGTAACAAAGTCTATGGCTCTTCTGCCTGCAGTTTCCACAATGCCTGTGCATGTCTTTAAGTATAGGGATCTGCAGTTGTTTTAATGTTAAAGATACCGAAAAAGTCTGACCTTGCAAGTGATCTGTTGCTCTGCTCATCAAGAACTTCATATATCTTCACTGCTTTGTCTCTTTTCCCAGTGGGATACACAGTGACTACACAGATTTTAGAACGTGGCCGTGGATTTTTATCTTGGCCACAGATTTCAGTGCACTTAGACATCACTGAAGAAGGGGATCCTCTTTTTGTCCCTGCCCTGATCTTTCCTGGCTTCTACCATCCCTGCTGGTTGTGGAGGTGGATCAGGGTGTAAGGCCACTATGTGTTTCTCACTGCCACATTCTGTGTACTCGACTGATATTTTACAGTCTTTAGCTATATGCTTAGTAGATTCATAACACTGGAAACAGATGCCATTTTGTTTAAGAAAGTACATTCGCTCCTCGATAGACTTACCTCTAAACCATTTGCATCTTTTCAGAGGATGAGGCTTCTGGTGAACTGGGCATTGCCTATCAGGACTTTCTGTAGGGCTCACCATGCTGCTGTCTCGACAGTTTGTGGCCCTTGAAGGTACAATTGTTTTGTGTGTGAACACAAAAGTATTACCATGAGGTCTGGAAGGCTTTTCTGGTCTGGATGGCGGATTACTGCTGCTAATGAAGGCAAAGCTGGGGTCGCTCCTAATCTTTGCTTGCTGCTGAATGAACCTAGAAAACACAAAGAAAGGGAGAAAAGCTATTCCATTTTCCTCTTCTTAATTTGCTCCAACAGATACCCACTTATGTTGCAAGGTATATGGTAGTTTCTCCACTACTGGATTAGTACCATGAGCAGTGTCTAAATATGAAAGGCCTGTCAAATAGCCCTCCTCTTTAGCACACTATTTCTAGAAGAAGATCGCCCAGTTGTTGTAATTTCGTATTGTCTTTATTGCTCAACTTGGAGAAGGTTTCAAGCTTTTTCAGTAGAGCACCTTCAATTGCTTCAGGTGAACTACACCTTTCTTCTAGCATCTGCCATGCCATGTTAAGTCCTGCCAAAGGGTTAAATAAGTGTACTCTACGCATGCTTTTTGCATGCTCTGCTGACTCTTTGCCCAACCATTTTATCATTAAGTCCAGCATTTCTGCAGCCGCCAAATTTAAGTCTCTAGTTGCACTCAGAAAGGAGGACTTCCATGCCCAATAGTTTTTGATGAAACAAGAAGTTATGTACTCACCATAAAGTTCGATGTATGTAGTCCATCTCGCCTCACATTCTTACCCGTGAGTTCGGAGCCAAATATTGGCTCTGACTCGGCCAAACTTTTCTACCTTGAAGTCTTCTATTGGATGAGCCAAGCAGGTATCCCATGCTGCACTGCTCCATATACCCAGATCTAGTTTGCTGCAAACACTCATTCATACCCCATGCATAACAACATCCAGGTAAAGAAAAATAAGCTAAAAGTGAAGGAAACTCTGTAAATAAAACCTAACCTCCAGATTCTCCAGGAAGGGGGAAGATGGGAGGGTAAGTAAGAATGTAAGGCGAGATGGACTACATACATCGAACGTTATGGTGAGTACATAACTTCTTGATGTTATGTAGTCCAATCTCGCCCACATTCTTACCCATGGGACAGCGTCCTTAGCACCTACATCCTGGGGGGCTCATACGAAAATACTCCTGAGTACTGTGGAACCAAAGGACAACCTGCCCCTAGATACCACATCTAACTTGTAATAGGTTCATAGGTTCATACTAGGCTATCTGCCCTAGGGCATTTATAAGCCTAGCCAGAGTGTGTTTGGCTTTCATCACCCATTTTAAATTAATTTTGCTATGCCCTTTTTCGAGGTTAGTATACTGTGCCTCTGTCTAACAGTGACACAGAAGTGATACCTAGGGTAAACCTACAATCTCCCATCCACTCATCAAGATTCCTCTTGAAGAGAGTCAATGAGGGACTCTGCCTAACCTGGACTGGGATTTTATTCCAGAGTGAAGGGAGCCTCTGGGTTATGAATCTGTCCCTCCAGCATGTCCTATTTATTTCAGTGCTGAGGTTCAAGTCTCTCGAGTGTGTAGCTCAATGGGATTTGGATTTTCTGAGGTGCAGCATGTCCATTAATTCCGGGTTGGACATGGCTTTATATGTCAGGCACAGATCGCCTCTGAGCAGGCGGTATGCCACTGAGTACAGCTGGAGTTTCTTTAACCGGGCAGCATATGGCATCTGTTTGAGCCCTATGATCCTCTTGGTGAGGTACTTTTGGGGTCTTTCCAGTTGCTGCAGGTGTCTGGTAAGGTGCATCCCAAAAGGGGAATTGTACTCAATTATGAGCCTGATGAGGGATGAGTAAAGAGGCACGATGACCTCCCTTGATCTAGATGTGAATCCCTTCATGATTAGGTGGGCTATATAAAATGTTTTTCTAACCACTTTGGCCATGTGGTTGTCAAATGAGAGATTGCTATCAACTTGGGTCCCCAGGTCCCTAATTACTTCTTCTGTACTTAATGGATTACCACCTATGTGGTAATTTGTGGGCACTTTGTTTTTGCCAAAGGGGATGACTATACACTTTTTGGTGTTTAGCTTCAGGCCATGGCTCTGGCACCAGTTGCCTGTTTCCTTTTGGAGGATGCTTGTGTCAGCTGGAGAGTCAATTATGGCACCCAGTTTGCAGTCATCTGTGAACTTAGTCAGCCACAGTCCTTCCGTGTTGGCCTGTACCTCCGAGAAATATATTCCGAACAAGAGCGGTCCCAGGACT
The DNA here is from genome assembly GCF_019279795.1 of Protopterus annectens. NCBI lineage: Eukaryota > Metazoa > Chordata > Ceratodontiformes > Protopteridae > Protopterus > Protopterus annectens. The sequence continues at coordinate 70,433,442 of NC_056750.1, read as the reverse complement.
GAGCCTTGTGGGACGCCACTTGTAACTGGTTTGGAGTCTGACATGGCTCCAGCAATTATAACCATGTGGGTTCTGTCCTTGAGCCAGTTTGCAACCCATCTAGTGACATAGGGATTTATATTTAAGCTGGTGAGCTTATGTATAATGCCCAAGTGGGGTATTGTATCGAAGGCTTTTGCGAGGTCCAGGTAGGCTGTGTGGACCACCTTCCCCTCGTCAATGGCCTTGGTGACTGTTTCAAAGAAATCAACCAGGTTTAAGAGGCAGGATCTGCCCTTAACAAAGCCGAACTGGGTAGGATCCAGTGCCTGTAGGTCCCCAATATCTTTATTTATGAGGTCCATGATGATCCTTTCCATAGCTTTGCAGACCAAGCTAGTCAGGCTTATGGGGCAATAGTTTCCAGGATCCGTTGAGGCACCACCTTTGTGGAGAGGGACCACTGTTGCTGTACGCCACTCTTTGGGTACATATCCTGTAGTAAGGCTGAGATTGAACAGTAGTTTTATGTTTGGCTTTAGCTCTTCTTGGAGTTCATGTAGGATGCAGCCCGGGACACCGTCTGGTCCCATTGATGCTGTGTTTTTTGCTTTGGAGAGGGCAGCTCTTACCTGAGCATCTGAGATGTCAGGGGGGCAACACTCTGCTGGGATAAATATTTGCCCTTTTGGTGGGGAGGGGGGGGGTTTGTGCTGAACCTGTCAGCTAGGATGTTGGCAATGTCTGTGGGTTCGGTGTATTTTTTGTCATTTTGGACTAATTCTGAGCATATCTGGGAATACCCACCCAGGTTCCTAACATAACTAAAGAAAGCCTTGTGATTATCCTTAGTGTCCTGTGCAATTTTTCTCTCGAAGCTGGCCTTAGACGATTTTATGAGTGCCCGTAGTTTTTTGCTAATACTGATCAGAGATGCCTTCCCTTTTTGGGATTTTGCTCCATCATGCAGTAGCTTCCTCCTTCTATTGTATAGTTTGTTTATGGCTGGTGTCCACTAGACAGGACATCTGCCTTTGGAGGATTGGGTCTTGGCTTTATTTGGGATTGCATGATCCATGCATTCCTGAAGGTGTTCATAGAATGCGTTTATAAAGGATTCTGCGGTCTGGGCTGTATTTTCCACAGGCCCAGGGGCTTTGAAGGATTCCACCTCGGTTTTGAGGAGTGTGAAATTGGCTTTAGAGAAGTTTTTCACTGTGGTTTTCAGGGCAGGGGGTGGAGTTGGGATGTGAATATCCAGTGAGATTAGTTTATGGTCTGATCTTACCAGTGAGGGATACACTTCTGGTCTGGAGCATAGAGTCCCCATGTTGGTGATGATCAGGTCCAGTATGTTTTCCCCTCTTGTGGGAGTGGTAACAAGTTGTTCCACAGCATTTGAGTTTATAAATTCTAGGAACCTTTGTGCTAGGGTGCTGGAGCTAGAGTAATGCTCCCAGTCTATGTTTGGGTAGTTGAAGTCGCCCAATATAATGGTGTTTGGAGAGACCTTCATATTTTCCAGTGTTCTCAGGAAGGCCGAGTGGGGTTCCTGGGTTTGGGAGTGTGGTCTGTAGTAGGCTATAACCTGGAAGGCAGTTTTACCCACTGTTAGTTGCACATGGATAGTCTCTGATGCTTCGTGCTGTGCCACCAACCTGGAGGTGTGGGTATCTTTGACGAATATTGATACTCCCCCTCCTTTTGTGGTACGGTCCAAGTTTTGGGGCCGAAAAGTATGGTATGAGGTATAACCTGGTAGTGCTGGGGTGCTCTCGGGAGCCTTGAACCTGGTTTCTGTTACTGCACAGATATCGATGTTCTCCATGCTAAGGAGAGTTTTGAGTGCATGCATCTTGAGGTTTAGACTTCTGGCATTGAGTAGCATTACTCTTAGTTTCTTATCTCTTGTGATACCTATGGAGGTGGGTTTGTCTTTTGAGCCTTGCCTAAAAAAGGCACTATGGGGGTAGCAAGAGCCTTTGCCAATATCCGAAAGCCCAGGGGTGACAGGTAGAAGCCGTCCCTAGCGAAGCATCGTGGCTTGTCGAGCATGTCATCCCAGGCTGACAGGCATTGGATCCCCTTTGAATGACACCAATACTTAAGCCAATTGTTGAAATTGATCATCTTGTCTTCATATTGTGGCATCACTCTTGGTGAGGGTAAGATGCTACTCAAGGTCAGGGTCATACTGGCCTGGGCTACATGCTCAGAGAGCTCCTCTATGTCTCTTTTCATGTAGTCCAGGGAGGTACGTCTCAGGTCATTCACACCAGCATGGACAATGACTGAGTCATATTTGTACTTGCCTTGGAGTGACCTGAGTGCTTGTGTTATGTGGCGGATCCTAGCACCCGACAGGCAGCTCATCGTGACCTTCTCCTTGTTTAGCCTGGTGAGTAACAAATGCGTGAGGAGAAGCCCAAGTAGCTGCAGCACAAATATCATCCATAGACAATCTGGCTGGATAGACTGTAGATGTAGAAACAGCCCGAGTAGAGTAGCCTTGACCGAAAACGGCAGGTTTTTCCCTCCTGCGGAGTAAGCAAAAGAGATGCAACTGGATATCCATCTGGATAGTGTGATTTTGGAGACGGGGGACCCAATTTTGTTTTCCGAAAAGGAGACAAATAGTTGATCAGACTTCCGGATATCTTTTGTTCGGTGCAGATAGAAACATAACTGTCTGTGTACATTCAATTGATGAAATTTAAATTCTGCCTTGTTTGAAAAGTGTGGAAAGAATACTGGCAACTCAATAGATTGATTAAGATTAGATACAGACGCCACTTTAGGAAGAAAAAAAGGGTTTATTCTAAGAGAAACCCTGTCCTTATGGAAGATCAAGTATGGAGGTTTGATAGAAAGGGCTTGAAATTCTGAAACTTGCCTGCCTGAAGTGATTGCTATTAAAAAGGCAGTTTTCCAGGTCAATAATTTTAAATCGCAGGTAACTGCAGGCTCAAAAGGTGAAGTAAGGGGCTTTGTAGGACAAAATTTAGATCCCAGGGCATGATAGGTTCAGAGACCAGAGGACGGAGTAATCTGTGAGCCATCAGACTAGGCTCATTAGCAACATGAAAGTTAGAAATCACTGCCAATTGAACTTTAATGGTAGCTGTTGCTGAACCCTGATGGAAGAGAATAGACAAAAACTCCAAGACTGAAGCAATTGGGGCTGTGTAAGGATCAATTCCTTGGGTATGAGCCCAAATAGAAAATCTTCTCCACTTGCTAGAATAAATCTTCCTAGTAGAGGGCCTATGAGAGGAAGATAAAATATGAACTACCTCAGGTGAAAAGTGATGAAGCCTAACTAACGATGGAAGTGGAGTAGCCAGGCTGTCAACCGGAGGGTCAGCAGAGAGGGGTGGAACTGTCCCAACATGTGTGTCAGTAAATCTGGTTGTGGGTCCAGAAACCAAGTAGTGTCCACAATGTAGGGTTGGAGAAAGGGAAACCAGACTTGACGAGGCCAGTGTGGAGCAATCAGAATCATTCTGCTTTCCAAGGATTGCACTTTCTGAATAACTTTTGATAGCAAGGGGAATGGAGGGAAAGCATAAAGCAGACCGGAGGGCCAATCATGAACTAGAGCATCCCTGGGTGACTCCCCCTGTGGGGGGATCAGCGTGAAGTAGTTGCTGCATTTTGCATTGAGGGGGCTGGCAAAAAGGTCGCAGCAAGGCTGACCCCATCTGCTGAAGATTCGTTCTGCAACTAGACGATTCAAGGACCACTCATAAGGCATCAGAATAGCTCTGCTTAGCCTGTCCGCTATCATGTTGGACTTCCCCAGAATATGCTTTGCCACCAGAAACTGTTGGGAAAATACTGCCCACTGCCACACTCACATGGCCTCCCTGCAAAGGGGGTAAGATCTGGTTCCCCCCTGCTTGTTCAGATACCACACCAATGACATGTCCGAGTGTATTGCAATAGTCCCTAGAGGTAGAAAGCTCTGAAGTGCCTGCAATGCAAGTAGCACCGCTGTCATCTCTAGGACGTTGATATGCAGATGTATCTCATGATCTTGCCACGTGCCTTGGACTGTCCTGCCTAGATAATGCCCCCCCACCCCATCTGGGAGGCATCCTTGGTCACTGTGGCAACCGGGGTGGGTGGAACGAAGGGTTTTCCCTGTCCAGATTGTTGGTGCAAAGCCACCAACTGAGATCCTGTTTGCATCTGTCCGTGAGCAAAATAGGGTGAGAAAGTGGAAGTTTTTGGGGAGACCATGGAGCAAAGAGGAGCCATTGAAGAAGCCTCATGTGCAATTTCACTGAAGGGACCAACATAATTGTTGCTGCCATGGTACCCAGGAGTTGAAGAACGCATCTTGCCTTCACTTTTCTCAGGGGCATCAGGGCGTGCACCTGTTGCTGTAAGACTCTGATTCTTTCCTGCAGTAAAAATGCTCACATTCGAACGGTGTCCAGTTCTGCGCCTATAAAAATGACACACTGTGAGGGCAACAAGGCAGATTTTTCCCAATTTAGTGTTATGCCCAACTGTTGATAGAGAGTGATGGTAGCGTCCCTGGTTTGGATTAGTAGATGCCTGGTGGGGGCGGTAAGGAACCAGTCATCCAGATACGGAAACACTTGGAATCCTTGACGCCTCAAGTGAGCTGTCACCACCGCCATACACTTGGTGAACACCCTGGGGGCTGTGGTGAGACCAAAGGGCAGGGCTCAAAATTGGAAATGACTGACTCGCAGCTGGAAGCATAGGTGACTCCTGGATGCCCTGTCCATTTTGACATGGTAGTAAGCATCCTTGAGGTCGATGGAGCACATCCATACTTCTTCTCCCAACAATGGGAGAATCGATTGTAGTGTGACTATACGGAACTTGGACTTCTGTATGTAGTTGTTCAGTTGGCTGAGATCTAAATATGGGTCTCAGGTCCCCTGTTCTTATTGGCACCAAAAAGAATCTCGAGTAAGTCCCTAATCTTACATGCTGGAGGGGACATGCTGGATGGCTCCTTTTCCTAGCAGCTTTGAAACCTCTGAAGCTGCTTGATCCCTTTGACGGGGTGGAACGTCCGGGATTTTTCTGACTGGAGGGGGGGTCTGACGAAAAGGGAATGACATAACCTCCGGAAATTATTCGTAATACCCATCGGTTCTGGGTGATGCTTTGCCAGGCTTCTGGGTACAATGATATTCGACCCCCGACTGGCTCCAGAAAAGCACAGTCTGGCATCCCATCAGGAACGACGGTAGGGAGAGGCGCAAAAGGAATCACGGTCTCCCGAATTGTGGGGGCTCCCTCTGCCTCTAGGGCGGTGTCTCCATGAATAACCTCCCCTTCCTCTGCCTCTGGAGGGGGACTCACCTTGTGCGCCAGGAAAAAACCTCTGTGATTTTTTTGAACCACATCTTCCCACCCCACATGGACTTGGGGTAAGGCCTAGAGGGAAGGGAAAAACAGACCCCTACAACAGACAGGGTCTTTCCCTCTTGTTCGCACCTGGTGAGGGTCTCTTTCACTTGGGTTCCGAACAAAGAACCACCATCAAAGGAGGCGTCAGTGAAAGAAGACTTGAAGGCCTCTGTGAAATGACAAAGGCGCAGCCAGGCTTGCCTTCTAAGGGTGACTCCTGAGCTTTCTGCCCTACTCGCTCCATCGGCTGCATATGAAATGAGCCGCATGGAGGAATTAATGATGGAATTGAGGGTAGACACCTGGGCGTTAACTGTCTGGGCCACCGCCTCAGGAACGTTACCTGCAAGAGTATCTCCCAACTCCTTGAGGAGATCTCTCTGGAGCAGAGTAAAATGAGACAGATAGTTCAGCGACCGTAACGTAAAGGTTGCTGATGAGAGGGTACACTTCCCATACCGGTCCATGGTCCTAGACTCTTTAGGAGGATGGATGGAGGAAGAAGTCTCCGCTACTTCCTTCTGAGTGGCCGCCGCCACCACCATGGCATCCACAGGGACTCCTTTGGACAAAAACCCCTTACCCTGGGGAGCAGAAAAAAACTTATTGGGTCGCCTGGGTACAGGTTCCACAGAATCAGGGTTCTCCCACACTCTCCAACAAATTAAGTCCAGAAGTTCGTCGAAGGGTGGGGACACCCAGGAGGTGGAGGGCTGAGCACCAAAAGCCTTAAGGAAGACCGACTCCTCCTCGGAGGGGGCTTTGGATGGCCAGTCACCTCTGTTTCAATATCGCCAGGATGTCGGAGAAGGAAACATAATCAGAGGATGACTTGGGGGACCCCTCCGATTCCTCGAGGTCAGTATCTGAGGTGAGAGACTCATCCTGGGAGTCTATGTACTTCCTTTAGCACGTTTTCTTTCTAGGGGGTTCCTCAGGCATGAACTCTGATTGGCCCTCAGAAACTTGGGGACCACTCGTGGGGGGTATCCCTAGGCCTTGGTGCTCCGCTGTCTACAGATAGGTGGTGATCAGAGGCTCTCACCAGAGTGGTGGGGGACAAATGCTCGACCCGCATGATGTAGCTGATGATCTGGCCATCGCAGTCCGCATGGCCTCAAAGACAGGCACCCCCAAATCTGAGGACCGGCCAGCCTCCGAGACCATGACAGGAGTCAGGGTTCCTCGAGCCAAGGCACCGAGTGGGAGACTCGGAACTGAAATATGTCTTGAGATGTCCCCCCTCGGGCCCGATTGAAGAATCCCGAGTCCCGAACCCCATGGATGGCACTGATGGGGTCGGAGCCAATGTCGGTACCGATAGGCCCAGAGGGGCCATCGAAACCGACCTAGGAACATCACATGGAGTGGAACACTCTGGCTCCGAAGACAGAGGTGCGCCCGGAGGAGGAATGATCAAAGAAAGTATCGGGACGGGCTCCAGAGCCAACTGGGACGGAGCCAAAAATTTTGCCAAAACCGGTGACTGGAGGAGCCTCTGCATCACCCTATCAACATCCACATCTGAAAGAGTCCTGGAGGATTTGGAGGACAGGGAGGGAGATTGAGATCTCCTCTCAGGTGACACTTGTCTAAGACTGGGCAATCGGCTCCAAAGAGGTTCCAATGTAATTGGAGGCAAAGCCGGTTCCCATCAACACTGACACTTCCGGTGGCCCCGGGGACAGTGGAGCCGAGGAGGTCGAAGCAAGTTTTGTGACTTTCTCCGGAGGCTCTGAGGAAACTGAAGGAGCCGGAGATCTCTTTTGACTTTGAGGACTTAGATTTAGAACTGAAAGCAGAATCCATGGCCTCTTCGAATGAGGGTTTCAAGAGTCCCTTTAAAATCAGCTTATTTTTTCTTTCTTAGAGCACCCTGGGACTAAAAGCATGGCAGAAGCTGCAGGACTCCTGCAGATGGATTGCTCCCAGGCAATAAACACAAATAGAATGTCCATCGGTGATGGACATCTTGTAACCACACTTAGAGCACTTTTTAAAACCCAAAGGTTTGTGCTCCTTGGACGCAAAGCACCACAAAACATGGGAACAATTTTTTCACAGCACAGCACAGCACACAAACCTCAGATGGGACATGCACTGAGACATTAAAGGCTAAAAAACCTCTAACTAAAATGTTTTTGACCACATACACCAAGGGAGACAGACACTAAAACGGTTTTAGCTCGAACAACACAGGACGAGAGGGGAGGACTAGGCCCTGTAACTGAAACGGGCCTAGCCTGACAGAACAGTTAGCGGGATACCACAAACCACAAACACACTACAGAAAAACCAATACAACACCAAATAGAAATAGCTATTAAAATAGTTTTTATGTTTATAACTAGTTTTCTCAGAAAAACAAGAAAAAGGGTACTTAGCCACAACCAAGATCAAGACCACGTCTGAGCTACATGAACGGCAAACGAGATCTGGGGATATGGAGCAGTGTAGCATGGGTTACCTGCTTAGCCCAGCCAATAGAAGACTTCGAGCTAGAAAAGTTTGGCTGAGTCAGAGCCGATATTCGGCTCCGAACCCACGGGTAAGAATGTGGGCGAGATTGGACTACATAACATCCTGAGTTAACCATTTCTTTGCGGATAAGATACTTTGTGACATCTTATATGTTTTGGTGTTCAGGCATGTAATCTTTAGGCTGTGGTAGTGGGAGTCCTGGATTTCCATTTCTAAGGAGTTCTGGAGGTTGTTCTTTTGTTAGTTTGACACTGCTGACATCACAAGACTGATGGGGCATACTCAGGACATCTGCTGGCTTTGGGCTGGATTCTCCTTGCATAATCTTAGGTGACTGCTGGCTTGCATGCATACTAGTAGGTTTCTGGATGTACTCACTTGTACATTCAGCAGAGGAGAGAGGCTTCTCTGGGACTTCTGGTTCTAAGTGAATTATCTCGCTTACTGATGAATCTGCTTCTAATTAACAGCGGCCTCTGCTGCTGCCATAGCAGCTGCACTCTGGCACTAAAGAATATGTAGGTTAGCTTCCAATTCTGCCTTTTGTCACATCATAATGACTTTTTTCAGCAAATGTTAGTTGGGCACATGCCACATCTGCTTTGGTACGAGCTCTGATTGCTAAGGAACATGCTGATCTTACTGGATCTTGATGATTTGGAGCCATGTGACCATGTATCATCTTTTGGGGCACTAGAGCTGTTTTCCCTGCCATGCTGTGTCATGGGGGACATATCCTCAGATTTATACTTGATCTCAGACTCATTTGCAGTGCAGTGACCACTTGTATTCAGGACTGAAAGGATTTCCTTTTTACTGTGCGAGGCGTATTACAGCTAAATGGGCAGCTTAACACTAAGAAAATCCAAGAAGCGAAAGAATCAGGGTTTCTTGTAGCTTTACTGAGATTTCTTAACTTTAATACTTTTTTACTTTGTAAAACTGCAACACAATGCAAATAGCAACATATCAGAATATATAAAATATACAGTACTTCTAAATACAAAGAAGTGCAACATACAAATTACTTACAGGAGATGTGAAGGCCAGGGCCTGGAAAAGAAGATCATGACTGCACTTCATGAGGGCTAGAAAGAAAGCTGCTTCCTGACTGAGTTACATCACTTCCTGAGGCTTGCAATAATGTTGTAAAACAAGTTAATCTGTTATAAATAAAAGGCCACTAGATGGCAGCAACAGATCAAAAAATGCTCAAACTGTACAACTGTGATATAAACTGCCTGAATTGCTATGAAGGACAGAATAAACACATTGTGCATATACTGTCTCCTACAGGTTACTGAGAAGCGATCTATACCTGGATCCAGCTCTGATGGACCTTTTGCATATCAGCAAAATGAACATCATCAGAACCACTATATCGAAGGATTTAAGTTTTGCATGTGACATAAATTATGCATGTTGGCAAGAGTGATATATATCTCAGAGGATCCCCATGCTCTGGAACAAGCTCCTCATCCATGTGAAGCAAAGTCCATCCATAGCACTATTTAAGCGCAACCCTGCCCAATAGATGGGAAATAGGAAATTCATCCAGGGTCTGGCCCCCATTTCTAATATACCCCCACATAACCTTGAGAAATGTCCTAACATACTCCCTTGAAATAAATACCCATGATCCATAAGGGACACAACTCGGGTTTGGTTACCTGGCTAGGCTTATAAAAGCCCTGGTGGACATTAGCTCAGTATAGGACTATGAACCTATAAAAGAACACTGGACCTTGCGTAACCACATAATCTGCTATTCCGGATCTGTATTTACATCTGGTCCAGTTTTCTTCATTATCACCAGGCAAGCTTCAGGGAAATACAAGGGTCAAAAATTATATTGGGTCAACTTATCAGGCCAATAGGACAGGGAGGGACTAATGGCAGTGGGGAAAATGTAGGATGGAGACCAGCACAATACAGGAAAACATAGGCAGAAGCAATCAAAGAATTACAGAAGAGTGGATACCAAACAAAGAGAGTAGAGGGGAACGGAACAAAAGGAGGTAGGCAAAGCAAGACTGCAGGAGAAACCGCCATAAAAGCGATGGCAAATGAAAAGAAGTGAAGGCTAAGAGACAGAGGCAAACAGCAATGATTACTGATGGAAAAGTACAGCCAGATGTAGTCATTCACAAAGCAAGAGAGAGAAGGTAGGACATAAATTGGAAAGAAGGGTGTTCAGCAGGATAGGAGGAAGTGAGGGGAGTCAAGCAGACTGGGTGATCATGGGAGGTAAAGTACAGGGAGTCTGGGGGTAAGTAAACAACATGGGGCAGACATATAGGTGTGTTTGTAGTGGTGGACTCCAACCTCAGGGTATCAGGGTAGAGGAAATGGGGGGGAAGTGTTTGGTGTCACAGGAGGAAGGGGCAAGGAAAGAGGAAAGGATGGAACACGAGAAGGCAGAGAAGAAAGTAAGGCTGGAAGAGCATATTGATTCACTGGTATGATCTCTGATTCACTGGTATGATCTCTTCTTCACATATTCAGGGTGTGGGTTTAGTTCTGACTTCTGATAACCATGTGGAGTTTGCAGGATTTCCTGTGTTTTGTATGTGTTTTCTCTAGATAATCCAGTCTCTTCATCCTCCCAAATGCTGGTTGGTTGGGATAAAGAAAATGGACCACACATGCAGACACGCACATTGTATTGTGTGTGCGTGTATGCACATTTTTTGGCATGGGTTGTTTGAAAAGGGTCTATGGAGTAGCTTATTTACCTATGCAACAAATGATACATAGGCAACTTGACATATAGTGAAGCAGGCAGAAGGAGAGGACAATGGGTAATGAGAGAAAAGTAAGCAAGGGAGTGGAAAACAGTGATGGTTTTGGGAAATGTCTCAAGTGCAACACGGAGAAAGTAATCAACAGACACAATAAGGAGGCCTTTCCCTTCTCGTCTGCTATACATGCCATTCCCATTTTCCACTTTCTTACGCTTGGAAAGAGAATGTTGTAGATATGAGGGATTAGTGACATGGGGAAGGAAATAAGCATTTCTGATTGTTGTATTCCCCTTCCAGTGGAAAGACAAAAAAGTTTTGGTGATTGGAATCTCAGTCACCAAAATGGTTACATGTCTTAACATGAGTGATAAGACAGGTAAGATAACAATGAAACCAGTTTTGGGGTTCACACCCAAGCCACAGAAGAAGGTGACCAAGGGGGAAGGGCGATGCATGTTGATAGGGAATGAAGATGCAAATTATTTTTATTGTGTATTATTTATATTGAGTGAGGAAAGTGGCACAGGAATGCCCTGTGCCAGCGTTCACTGATCTGAGAGCCATGAGGATCAAACATGCCTGAATGTGACAATGGATGACAGAAACACTTGGGATTGGTGAAAGGATGGCCGAGGCCCGGCAGCTTGACCTGTTTTATGTCAGGATCAGGCTCCATTTTAGCTTGGAAAGGATAGCAAAGTGAGAGTTGCCTTGTAAAAATACAGCTTCATGATTGTAGATTAAAACTAAGATGGGAGGGAGTGAAGCAGGACAGAATGATTGGCACTCAGGAAATGCACAAAAGACAGACTTACAGAACATGGATTGTTGTCATTACTATGCAGTACAAGGAAGCTAGGAAGCAGCAAGCAGCGATACAGGAAGGGAAGGTAGAGACTAATAGTTCAGAGAAACAAACATGGAAAATTGGTTTGGAATACAAAGGTGTCAGGGTATATATCGTTTGGAGCTAATTGTAAATGTTTGAGAAAGAAAGGCTAAAGGGAGGGAAATAATCTACCTAATGCAAGGCATTTGGTGCATGGTCAAAGGTCAAAGGGGAAGGGGAAAACAATACCTCATGAAAGGAGTAAAGAAGCAAAAGTCAGAACCAAAGGTATGTGCCCTGGTTGTTAGGAAAGAGGAAGGGCAGGAAATTGCAACAGGATGAATACAGTACACAGATGTCACAACACATTCAGGGTGGTGAATGTGAGAAGAGGTGACATAAGAAAAAGTACAGTTGTGTACATTTACCATAAATGTAGATGTTTGAGTGAGTGTATTCACTGTTGCAGTAATCACATTTGGGTTATCCCTGCCAGGGTATCCCTAGGCTGGCCCGAATACCAGAGACTTAGTATTTCTGCATTGATTGCTGTCGCTTGAGGACTGATGTCAGGTCATCAGTAGTGCAAAGTAAGGCAGCCGATGCCATTACATCAGTTTTTCTTGCCCTTAGAGCCCCCAAGTACGAGCCAGGTTCTGGTGGAAGAACCCCACCAGTGGAAAATAAATACCAATATGTCCCTTGTAAGGAAAGAGAAGAAAGGGGGATGGAGGGAGGGAAACCAGGACTGCAGCAGTTAATACACTCGAACATCTACATTCATGGTTAGTGTACACAACTGTACTATGCTCTTTATGTTTCACTGTTGCAGTCATCACATTTGGGTTGATTCCCAAAGCTGAGGAAATGGGTGGAGGCAGTCAAGGAAACTAGGGGCTGGCTAGGATGCCCTGCAAAACTGTAGAGGCAAACCCTGCCCTGGATTTGGAGAAGAGAGGCAGGTGGTAATTCTTGGTAAAAGTGTGAACAGATGTCCAGCTGGCAGCCTCCAGGATGCCCCTGGTGGGGACTCCTCTGAGGAAAGCTGCAGAGGCGGAGGTTGCTCTGGTGGATTGTGCCCTGACCGCCTTGGGGGAAGGCTTTCCATACTGTTTGTAGCAGAAATGGATGCAGTGTGCTATCCATTTGGAAATGGTTGGTTTGGAGATGGCTTTGCCTTCTGCCCCTGTAACAAAGCTAACCAGAAATTGAACAGATTTTCTGAATGATTTAGTCCTGTCTAGATAGAATCTGAGTTGTCTGTGCACATCTAGAGAGTGCAGAATCCTTTCTCCCTTGTTCTGAGGATTAGGAAAATAGGTGGGCAAATGAACGGATTGGTTGAGAGAGACACCGAGCACCACCTTGGGAATGAAGGATGGGTTAGTTCTGAGGGATACCCTGCCTGCATGGAAGATGATGAAGAGTTCCACAGCCGTGAGTGCTTGCAGCTCAGAGACTCTTCTGGTTGAAGTGATGGCCAGAAGGAATGCTGTCTTCCAGGAGAGAAATTTTAGCTCTGCAGAAGTAGCTGGTTCAAAAGGGAGCAGGGTGAGCTTTTCCAATACAAAGTCAAGGTCCCAAGCTGGTGTCCTTTTGGGTGGTCTTAAGTTACTAGCCACACTTAGGAACTGTTTGATCAAAGGGTGCGAGAAAAGGGGCTGCTCAGTGGGAAAATGAGCAGAAATAGCAGAGGCATGAATGTTTATAGAGGAGAAAGAGAGGCCACTGTGTAATAGGTCAGCTAAGTAATCCAGGATAAGAGGGAGGGAGGGAGGGCTGTACCGTATTGACTCCTTTAGCCTGGATCCAGGTGCACAACCTTTTCCATTTATCAGCATAAGACTTTTTGGTGCTAGGGCACCTGGCCTCACTGATAACATCCAGAACCTGTTTAGTGAGGTTGGCAGATCGGTTCAGGGTTAGGGAATAAGCCAAGCTGCCAAATTTAGTGTCTGCAATTGGGGATGCATGAATTCCCCTTCCCTCTGGGTCATGAGGTTTGGAATCTGAGGAAGATGCCATGGAGGCAGCGGGGACAGGCTGCGAAGCAAGTGGTACCAGTGCTGCTAGGGCCAGTCTGGAGCTATAAGAATGGTCCTTGGTTTTTCCTCCTTTATTTTGAGCAGTATGCTAGGGATGAGCAGTAGTGGAGGAAAGGCATACAATGATAGATTGACCCAGGGGAAGGACAGGGTGTCCACTTTCCAAGCCATGCAGTAATGCTATCTGGTGCAGAATTTGCTGAGTTGATGGTTGGTGTGGGAGGCAAAGAGGTCAACCTTCAGGGTTTCCCATTTCTGGGTTATTAGGGTGAAGGTACTTCTGTTGAGCTGCCACTTGTGTAAGTCCAGAAGATTTCTGTTTAATTGGTCTGCCAGAGAGTTGAGACAGCCTAGCAGGAATTGTGCTAACAGGTGTAGTTGCATGGCAGAGGCTATGTGCCAAAGGGTCATGGCCAGCCTGCATAGAGTGTAGGAGTGAGTCCCTCACTGCTTGTTGATGTACCACATCACAGTGATGTTGTCTGTTTTGATCAGGAGAGCCACTGGAGAGAGAAGGGGCTTGAAAGCTATCAAGGCATGCTGCACAGCCATCATTTCCTTTTGGTTGATATGCAGAGGGAATTGCTGCGGGTTCCATTGGCCCTGTATGCACTTGCCATCCAGGTGTGCATCCCAAGCATAGTCTGATGCATCTGTGGTGAGGGTCTGGGTGGTGGTGGGGGGGTGGGAAGAAAGGCAGACCCTTGTTGTGGGATCATGCTGTTGCCCACCAAAGAAAATCTTTTCTGAGGCAAGGAATTATAGGTAGAAGAGTTTCCAGGTCTTGAGAGTGTTGACACCAAAGGCTCTTTAGGTACCATTGAAGTTTCCTTATATGCAGTCTGGCACATGGAATGAGTAGTATGCAAGATGCCATGAACCCCAGAGCCTGCAGGATCTTCCTTGCAGATAACTGGGGTCTGGTGGCTAGTTGAGAGAAGTAGGTTGTCAGGAAAATTTGTTTCTCTGGTGTAAGGTATGCCATCTGAGATGCTGTGTCCACACTTGCTCCCAGGAAGATTATCCTTTGGGTGGGCACCTGTTTGGATTTCTTTTTGTGTACCCTAGGGAGGTTAGTAGGGTTTTTATAAAGGCCAAGTGCTTGAGCAGCTTTTCCTGGCTGTCTGCCTGAATAAGGCAGTCGTCCAAGTATGGGTAAATCTGAATATTTCTGTGTCTGCAAAAGGCAATGGCTGGAGCCAGACATTTTGTGAAAACTCTGGGAGCAGTAGATGAGCCAAAGGGAAGTGCAGAGAACTGAAAATGTTTGGAAGGGTGTGGAATGAAAACCTGTATCCCTGAGACGCAATATTCAGAAGCCAGTGTGTCCCAGGTGCTTGAGTGAAACAGTTTTACTCCTAGGGGTAAGTGAAGGTGGGCAGAGGGAGGAGGTGAGTCATTGTGAGCTCTTACCATAAGGGGTGACTTAGAACTCCCTGGTTTTGAAGTAGAGGTAGTCCACTGCTTGATCTCTGCATTCCCTGTGGCTGCTGTCTGGGTATTTGCTTTCCATAGGCGAGACAATTAACTTTTTCTGACATCGGTTAGTGCAAGAAAAAAGGATCCCCAACAGGGCACTTAGCTTTAGAAGACTTCAACTTCAATTTGGTTTATTCAAAAACTCAGGTAGCGTCTGACCGGCACTCATGTGAACTGCTTCTGCTTCAGGCTTCACAGCAAGAAAAACTGATGTAATGGCGTTGGCTGCCTTACTTTATACTACTGATGACCTGATGTTAGTCTTCAAGCGACAGCAACTGACGCAGAAATACTAAGTCTCTGGTATTCAGGCCGGCCAACGGCTACCCTGGCAGGGATAACCCAAATGTGATGACTGCAACAGTGAAACATGAACATTTATTGTTATACTGAGGACTTAACTTTGCCAGAAGCACACTGGGGGTCAGAGACGCAGAACTGAAAGGTACTAGGGGTGACTGAGGATTTGGGTTATGAGATATTTAGTTAGTAAATAATGAACCATACCAGAAATGTCAAGTTTATGCATGTGGTTCTAACCAAAGTGGGGGGAGTAAGAAATGTCCAAGCAAAAGCACCTTTACCCAACATCAATGAAGCTACTGTATTATTCAGAGTTGGGGGGAATGGAAATAAAAGCAAAGACAAGTGCAATGGTGAGTGGGGGGGGGGGGGAGTGCTAAAGATGAGTAATGATACTCAAGTCAAAATGAGAGGATGTACAAGCCATGAAAATGGATCAGGGATTAAATACTCATGGAAGTGGTCAAATGTTTTAGCAAAAAACAAAGCAAGAACAAGACAAGAGAAGCCATTATCACCACATGGGAATGTAAAATGAAGTTGAAGACATACAAGTCATAGAAGTTATAATGTAGATTACAAGGAGGCAAGCAGAAGAGTGACAAATGAAGTAAGGGCAACACAGGCACAAGACAAAAGCAAACTGGCCAAGGGGATCAAGAACAGCAGCAAATATATTTTTAGATAACTGCACAAAAATGGAAAAGGACTGGTGCACCTACTGTGGCTGAATACAGAAGAGAGGATAAAAAAAGGCAGTGAAAAAGAGAGCACCTGAACATATACTTTACTTTGGTTTACATGAAGGAAGGGGGTGTGTCATGTTGGCATGATGGCAGGGTACAGTGGAGTGAGGGGTACTTTGACATTGTGATAAGGAGGCTAGATTTGGAGAGAGAGATTTGACTGCTCCAAGAAACTGTTACAATATGGGGTCTTCGGAAATCTGATTAGTCCACCATCAACAGACAGCACCATGTCCTAATACCACGGATTAGTGCCCAAATTTCTCAGTTCTTCAAGTGAGGAGCAAAAAAAAAAAAAAAAAGACTTCTGCAAAACTACAGGAGTGCTATGGTGTTTGATTTTTTAAAAATCAAGAAACATCTTTATCAAATCATCACTTATGACACAAGCAATCATACATTTATATAAATGAACCACACTGACACAATCCTAGTTGCAAGCAGTTTACATCACAAAATATATTGACACACTCCCAGTTCCAAACATTATACATCACTTGCAATCTAACCAATCATTTTCAGTCAAACATTATATAGCTCATTTAAGTCCTGCCTTTTGTATACATAATTCCTCCAGTGTTATGTATTCTTCCCACAGTTGCCATTTTTCCTATGTAGTTTGTTCCTACCCTTTTCTAAAGATCTCAATTCCAGTTGTTTTATCTCTATTACTATATTCACTACTTCTAATATACTTGGTTTACATTATGATTTCCATTTTCTAGTAATTGCTTTTTTTGGCAGCCACCATAATTAGACACAGCAAGGCCTTACCATGTCTAGGCAATTCTGATTCTGTATCACAGCTCAGAAAACTCATCTCCACTATCACACCAATACTTCCATCCAGCATCTCTAAAAGTGCAGCCCGCAGGGAATCTTAAAGTCCACCAACCTACCATACTGCCAGAAAATATGTTCTCAAGTACCTCCTTCTTCACTGTTACACCTCTAACATTTGCTGTGTAGCTGAGGAAAAATTATATGGCATCTACTTGTGTTATAAAAATATATATGTAAACATTTCCAAGCAAAAATCCTAAATCTTCTAGATTTTTTTGGGAGACATACATATATCCTCCCATTGTTTCTTTGTGAATTGCTTATCCAGTCTCTCTTTCCAATCCTTTCTAAACTTTTCTGATTGATTCTTATAGTTATCATGCAATATTTTATATGCTTTACTAATTATTCCTTTTTTAATGGCAGCTTCTGTTCTAGATTCTACTAAAAAGTCTACCAGTGCTGGTCTTTTGTTTAGGAGTTCCCTATTTCTTTTCTCTTTGCCTATACTCCGATATCAATCCTTGATAGGGAAAGGCAATCTCTAACCTGCAGTCCAGATAAATTCTTGGTCTCTTCCCATTCTATTACCTTTCCCTCTCTAGTTATTTGCTCCCAATACCTTGGTTCCTTTGCCAGTTTTCTCCAATAAATTCCAGCCCCTCTTACCTATTGTCTGTATCCCTAATTGCAGTCATCCCTATCGACAGAATCTCCTTTCTCCATTCCTGTGTTGGCTTAGTTCTTAGAATCCAAAGGAAAACGTAGTCCAAAGCCAACAAGGAATCTTAATACAAGGGCCTTTTTGGATACAGCTGTAAATGAATTTTTGGACAATAGGGTTATTCCCTCTCTTGAGTTTTTTGTGAATTATAATGCGAATGTCATGGGGTTGGTTGAAAGTAATAGTAGTTCTATTCTGATATCGGCTTATGAGACGGAAATGTCTATGACTGATAATCTTTTTGATATATATGATTCTGATGGTGATGTTGTACATGGGGTAGTCTCATCCCCTGGGTCTATTGTGTATCATGAGCCACAGATGTGTGGGGAAACAGCATTGGATGAGGTTTTACCTAATAGTATGAATGGTCATGACGTTTTGGATATGTTTTTGGGTGAAGGTAATGAGTTCAAACAGTTAAAAAGTGGCCTTTTGAGCCATCCTGATGTTTTGGAAAATCAGGCACATGATTTTAAATTGTTCAATTATTCACATTATGCATTTAGTGAGGACTATGTCAATTTGTTTTCTATGGGTTTTACCTTCGTCCCTTGCAAAAAAGGCAATTTGGTTGACACAATATTGGATTTAAAGTTATTTGTACGCAAGATGAATTTAAAAGTATATTTTGGTGACATGGGTGTTTCCTGTAAACAGGAATTTTTATCAAAATTGAGTCAATTTAATCCGCCCATGAATCCTATGGTTGCTATTTTTGATAAAATTTGTGAAACAGAGATTAGGGAGCATTTTAAGCAACCGTTAAGACATATGCCTGCCAATGTAACTGATGATGAGGCTAAATTGATTAAAGAATTATTAAGAATTGATAATATTCGTATTATGAAGCCAGATAAGGGCAATGGGGTGGTCATAGTAGATCATAATGACTATGTGAATATTATGATGTCTATACTGGATGGTGATGAGTATACTGAAGTCAGCATGAATGAAATTAATGTTGCTTTTAAAAAGTTGGACTTCATGTTGGAGGATATGTTGTATCAAAGGGAAATAACAGAGAAAAAGAGTTTGAATTTATGACCAATCTATTTCCAGTGGTTAGTGGTATCTTTGGTATACCTAAAATTCATAAGGGGTTAGACAACGTCAAATTTAGACCCATTGTCAATGGCAAGAGGAGTAAGACCTATTTCATTAGTCAATTTTTAGACCATCATGAAACAAGGATTAAAATGCTTCCCATATATTTCTAAGGATTCATGGGATTTTTTGGAGAAAGTTAATACTATTAAGGTTAATAACATTGTTTTTTTAACCATTGATGTGTGCAATTCGTTTTCTATAATTCCACGATATAGGTCTCATGTGGTTGGAACAACAGTTATTGTTGACTGGTATATATGAACAAGATCAAATTAATGTTTTTGTAAGATTAATGGAAGCAGTGCTAGTCAACAATTGTTTGTTTTTTGAGGGACATTATTTCAAGCAGTGTACTGGTGTGGCTATGGGGGCTGCATGTGCCCCCATATATGCCAATTACATTATGGCTTATTGGGAACAACATTTTGTGTTCCCCAGTGTTTATTATGGAAACATTAAGGTCTACACGCGGTACCTGGATGATATTTTTATCGTCTGGGAAGGTGCAATTGATGTTTTAAATGAGTTTATAAACTACATCAATGGTACAGTGGATTTTTTAAAATTTACATGAGTATAGTCTGGACTCCATAACATATCTGGATGTCAGATTGACCATTGATAGGGCTTCCATGAGTATTAGATCTAATATTTATAGGAAAGCCACCTTCTCCAATTCATATTTGCAATACAATAGTTGGCATCCTAATCATCAAAAACGAGGTATAGTCAAAGGCCAAATGGACAGAGCAGCATGGATGGTCAGTGATAACCAAGATTTTGTGGATGAATTAAAGTATATGATTAAATTATTTTTGAATAGAGGGTATTCCAAAGAATTATGTATGGAATTATTTAATGAAATTAAACTTAAAAGGGACACGGGCTTTTATAAATCTATACTTAATTTCAATATAGTCCAATATACAAGGGCACTTAATGGTGAGGATCGAATGATGGGGTCCCCTTTATGTTTACTTCCGCCTATAATGGGGATTCGGATTGGTTAATCAATATGACTAGGAGAAACTGGAGTATTTTGCAACTAGATTAAGTGGGGTTCATGTCCCAATTTTGTTTTTAGGAAGGGCTATGCTTTTAAGGACATTTTTGAAAGGTGTTCTAGTTCTAAGGCTTTGGTTACCAACAGAGCTTTAGGTAATTTTAAATGTGGGAAATGTTCGGTTTGTCCATGTATTTTACCCATGGGTCACAAGTTTACTGTTAATGACTTTAATATATTTATTTTAGGTCATTTTGATTGTTTTTCCAAAAATGTAGTTTATATGACAAAATGCCAACAGTGTTTGGCATTCTATATAGGGAAAACTTGTAGATCTTTTAGAGAGAGAATTAGGTAACACCTTTTGGATATTAAGCACTTAAAAACTACAAACGCCTTGGCTAAGCATGTTGCTAGTAATTCCATGCATGAATTCAGGTTTTGTGTTTTACAACAAATAAAATATGATCCACATGGGAGAACTTTGGATGTTCATTTGGATTTATGTTCATAGGTTCATACTAGGCTATCTGCCCTAGGGCATTTATAAGCCTAGCCAGAGTGTGTGTTTGGCTTTCGCCACCCATTTTAAATTAATTTTGCTATACCCTTTTTCGAGGTTAGTATACTATGCCTCTGTCTAACAGTGACACAGAAGTGATACCCAGGGTAAACCTATGATCTCCCATCCACTCATCAAGATTCCTCTTGAAGACAGTCAATGAGGGACTCTGCCTAACCTGGACTGGGAGTTTATTCCAGAGTGAAGGGAGCCTCTGGGTTATGAATCTGTCCCTCCAGCATGTCCTATTTATTTCAGTGCTGAGGTTCAAGTCTCTCAAGTGTGTACTTGATGGGATTTGGATTTTATGAGGTGCAGCATGTCCATTAATTCTGGGTTGGACATGGCTTTATACGTCAGGCACAGATCGCCTCTCAGCAGGCGGTATGCCACTGAGTAGAGCTGGAGTTTCTTTAACCGGGCAGCATATGGCATCTGTTTGAGCTCTTTGATCCTCTTGGTGAGGTACTTTTGGGGTCTTTCCAGTTGCTGCAGGTGTCTGGTAAGGTCTATCCCAAAAGGGGCATTGTACTCAATTATGGGCCTGATGAGGGATGAGTATAGAGGCACGATGACCTCCCCTCATCTAGATGTGAATCCCTTCATGATTAGGTGGGCTATATAAAATGTTTTTCTAACCACTTTGGCCACGTTGTTGTCAAATGAGAGATTGCTATCAACTTGGGTCCCCAGGTCCCTAATTACTTCTTCTGTACTTAATGGATTACCACTTATGTGGTAATTTGTGGGCACTTTGATTTTGCCAAAGGGGATGGCTATACACTTTTTGGCATTTAGCTTGAAGCCATGGCTCTGGCACCAGTTGTCTGTTTCTATGAGGCCCTTTTGGAGGATGCTTGTGTCGGCTGGAGTGTCGATTATGGCGCACAGTTTGCAGTCATCTGCAAACTTGGTCAGCCACAGTCCTTCCGTGTTGGCCTGTACCTCCGAGAAATATATACCGAACAAGA
Organism: Protopterus annectens; assembly: GCF_019279795.1. Classification (NCBI taxonomy): domain Eukaryota; kingdom Metazoa; phylum Chordata; order Ceratodontiformes; family Protopteridae; genus Protopterus; species Protopterus annectens. Next base: position 70,412,289 of record NC_056750.1, on the reverse strand, counting down.
GAGGTCCCAGGACTGAGCCTTGTGGGACGCCACTTGTAACTGGTTTGGAGTCTGACATGGCTCCAGCAATTCTAACCATGTGGGTTCTGTCCTTCAGCCAGTTTGTAACCCATCTAGTGACACAAGGGTTTATATTTAAGCTGGTGAGCTTATCTATAATGCCCGAGTGGGGTATTGTATCGAAGGCTTTTGCGAGGTCCAGGTAGGCTGTGTGGACCACCTTCCCCTCGTCAATGGCCTTGGTGACTGTTTCAAAGAAATCAACCAGGTTTAAGAGGCAGGATCTGCCCTCAACAAAGCCGAACTGGGTAGGATCCAGTGTCTGTAGGTCCCCAATATCTTTATTTATGAGGTCCATGATGATCCTTTCCATAGCTTTGCAGACCAAGCTAGTCAGGCTTATGGGGCGATAGTTTCCAGGATCCGTTGAGGCACCACCTTTGTGGAGAGGGACCACTGTTGCTGTACGCCACTCTTTGGTTACATATCCTGTAGTAAGGCTGAGATTGAACAGTAGTTTTATGTTTGGCTTTAGCTCTTCTTGGAGTTCATGTAGGATGCAGCCTGGGACACCGTCTGGTCCCATTGATGCTGTGTTTTTTGCTTTGGAGAGGGCAGCTCTTAACTGAGCATCTGAGATGTCAGGGGGGCAGCACTCTGCTGGGATAGATATTTGCCCTTTTGGTGGGGGGGGGGGAGAAGTTTGCGCTGAACCTGTCAGCTAGGATGTTGGCAATGTCTGTGGGTTTGGTGTATTTTTTGTCATTTTGGACTAATTCTGAGCATATCTGGGAATTCCCACCCAGGTTCCTAACATAACTAAAGAAAGCCTTGTGATTATCCTTAGTGTCCTGTGCAATTTTTCTCTCGAAGCTGGCCTTAGACGATTTTATGAATGCCCGTAGTTGTTTGCTAATACTGATCAGAGATGCCTTCCCTTTTTGGGATTTTGCTCTATCATGTAGTAGCTTCCTCCTTCTATTGTATAGTTTGTTTATGGCTGGGGTCCACCAGACAGGACGTCTGCCTTTGGAGGATTGGGACTTGGTTTTATTTGGGATTGCATGATCCATGCATTCCTGAAGGTGTTCATAGAATGCGTTTATAAAGGATTCTGCGGTCTGGGCCGTATTTTCCACAGGCCCGGGGGCTTTGAAGGATTCTACCTCGGTTTTGAGGAGTGTGAAATTTGCATTAGAGAAGTTTTTCACTGTGGTTTTCAGGGCAGGGGGTGGAGTCGGGATGTGAATATCCAGTGAGATTAGTTTATGGTCTGATCTTACCAATGAGGGATACACTTCTGGTCTGGAGCATTAGAGTCCCCATGCTGGTGATGATCAGGTCCAGTATGTTTTCCCCTCTTGTGGGAGTGGTAACAAGTTGTCCCATAGCATTTGAGTTTATAAATTCTAGGAACCTTTGGGCTAGGGTGAGCTTAGGTGGCAAATCAAATTAGATGCTCAAAAGTATCCTGGTTTAAATGACTATTGTTCTATTAAGCCTTTATTAAGGCTCAAACATATTACGGGGAAGTCATGATTACTTGTGTTTGTAACATGTTTTTAACAGTCAGTTTTTAAAAGATATATATGTAAGTGTCATTTTGTTTTGTTTTTTACATATATTGATTCATATTTATACTTGTATTTCTTTATGTGAGTATTTCTTTGGAATTAGGAATGATTGACTAATGGAATTGTGCTGGGGTTGTGGTTATTTAACTACATATATAAAGTGTGGTTTTGATGCTTTTTGGTATTCTGAAGAAGTCTTACTGTGAAGACGAAACCTAGGTCAATTCAGTATTATTTATTTATTTATTTATTTGTCTTTGCCTAAATAAATTCCTTGCTGGCTTTGGACTACGTTTTCCTTTGGATTTTATTGGTCTTTTGGTTCCTGGTTGATTAGTTCTTGGGATACTTTCTGCTGCTTTATGGATATAATATTCTGCATGATTGTTATTCTCCTTACATGTCTTTATCCAACATCTCAGTCTCTCCTTGATTTTTGAGCTTTCCCCCATTTCAACATCATTCCTTTCCACTTTGAATTATAGTTTTCTACTTGTGCAATGTATAGGAGCCTTAACTGTGTAGCTCTGAAAGGGTCTATATTATATTCTCAAAAGCAGACAATGTCGAATCTGACATTGTCGATACGAGAATATTGAACGCTCAGAATCTTGAGCGTGTAAATGGAAATCTCTGTAAGGGGAGATTTCCATTTACTGCAATGTAGTGCGGTCTTGGAGTTGGTATATTTAAGTAGTGGGGGTGCAGGGTGGCTTGTCCCCCCCTGTTTAAACCCGTTAGGGTACTTTTTTCTTTTTTGTCTTTTTATAAAGTCAATGTTTGAAGACATCAACCATATGGTGTCGACCATATGTTGTTCGATGTTTTCAAATGTCAATCTTATAATATAGACCCCTCTGAAATGCCCCTTGAAATTGGGTAATCCCAATCTGCCATGCTATACTGGAAGAATCAGCTTACCCACTTGATTCTTGCTGTCTTCCCCTCCCAGATCAAGTACTTCAGCTCTTTATTGCTATCCAGAACTTTTCAAGTTGATAAAACTATGCTTAACCTGTGTATAACACTAAAGGGACTAAAAACATTTTGACTGCTTGTCATCTTACTATCCATATCCATATAATAAAGCTTCCATTTTCTGTTTTTCTATAATCTTTTGTTTAGTCTCTTCCCACATATTGCTAGCTGTCACACCAGAATCATTTTTAATCCATGCTCCTAAATATTTCATTTTATCATGTCCCCATAAATATGGATATTGTTGAACCAATTCATGTGTGGGGACATAATTAATTGCTACTGCCTTTGTTTTAGCTTCATTAATTTTGTATCCTGAAAAGATGTTAAACAGTCTCAAAATGTTGCATAACACTGTAATGTCTCTTTCTGGTTTTGTCAGGTACAAAATAATATCATCTGCAAATAGAGCCAGCTTTTCTTGACTAACATACTAATTATATCCTTGAAATTCTGAGTCCCTTATTTGCCAAGGGTTTTAAATATAATGCAAATAACAAGGGAAAAAGAGACACCACTGCCTGGTTTGTTTGCTCAAGCATAAATTATCAGAGAGGACCCCACAATGTTTCATATATCCTCCTAATCAACCTTATTATTTTTTCAGGAAATGCAAATGTTTCCATTGCATTGCTCATAAAATCCCAGCTTACTCTGTCAAATGCTTTCTTTGCATCAAGACCCACCAACAGCAATGGGTATCTTCTTACATTCTGCTTCCCTCTGGATCATCGGTGCTCTGTTAATGTTGTCAAATGTTTGCCTCCCCTCTGCAAAACCACACCGATCCATATCCATCAATTTTGGCATTACTTTTGTCATTCGTTTAACCATTAAAGACATTTACACTTTATAATAATGATCTAGTACTGAAATGGGCCTGTATGAAGCTGGGTCTGATGGATCTTTACCCTCTTTAGGCTTTACAGCTATCATTGGTTTCTTCCAGGATGCTGGTACTTCTCTTAAAATACTGTTAAACCTTCTTGATCTTTATCAGCCTTTTCCCTCCTAACTTCCAAACTTCCACAGGAATACCATCTACTCTTGCAGACTTTCCTGTAGATTGTTATACATCATGATTTTTATCTAATCTCCTCCTATTCTAACGATTAGTAACGGAGCCTCATCTACCTCTAAACTTGGCATATTTAATTCTTCCATAAACATTTCCATTTGTACCTTTTCTTGATTTCCATTATTAATTGCTTTATACAGACTTTCATGGAAATTCCAAAATATTTCTAATACCTCTACAGGATCTCTTGTTACAGTCCCTGTTATAGGCTGCCTAAGCTTGGTGACAGCCCTTTTTACTTTCTGTTGTCTGACTCGTTGTGCTAAATGTTTTTGTGCTTTACTGTTATCATCAGAAAAACAGCTGATTAACAGCAGTCTTTCTAAACTCGTGCATATTATCAAGGTAATCCCTTATTTTCTGTTTAGCATTCTGCAGTTGATCCTGTTATTGTTCTGTGATATTTCTCCTGTTCTGCACTACTTGAATATGTCAGTCCCTTGAAATAATTCTAGTTACTTCTTACCATTAGCTCTCTTTTATTTCCATGCAATTTTTAAACTCCAGTTTAATTTTATCTCACTCCTATATTTTCAGAAGAAATGTCTATCTCTCTAATAGCTCCTGAATAATCTCCTTAAATCTCACTCTTTTCAAAAGATAGGTGGGAAAGAGTCAGTGTCTCATTTTTATTTCATCTCCCTGTGTTTTTAATTTTAGTTATTATTGGTGCATGACCTGAAATAGTTATTGGGTGCTTATCAAGACCTTCAATTAAATGCACATGTTCCTGTGAAATGTAAATTCTGCCTAGCCTAGCACAGTTTTTATATCTTTGGAAATAATATGAAAGTTCACTCCGAACTCCTACTACTGAATTCATATCTTCATTGCCAAATATTTTCATAAATTTCTTCAAAGACTATCCTCCTCTGTTATACTTTCTCTTCTGAGCCCCCAAAGACATCTTCACTGTTTGCAAATCAC